>NC_043703.1:2409351-2469765 GCF_006229205.1 Suricata suricatta | reverse complement strand
CGGGGGTGCTGCGCGCGGGGGGCCCTTGCGGGTGACTTGGGGCGTGCGCAGCCAGCCGGGCCGCTCACGGCGCGCTCTCTCCCTTCCCCATCCAGGTGGCTGCTGCTGGGGGCTGTGACACTGGGGCTCCTGGCCCAGAGCGTCCTGGCGGTAAGTCCTGGGGCCCGTTCGTGGGCACCGATTCGCCGGTAACAGAGCGGGGAACAGAGAGTGGCCTTAGCAGAAGGCAATGCGCGCGTGCTCACCTGAGTGTGTGTGCGCGCGTGTGTGCATGTGTGAGTGTGCGCGCGCCCGCAGCCGTGACCCGGTCCCGGTTCCGAGAGCGAGCCGGCTTTCCCCCAAAGAACTCAAGTTTGCCTTCCCTTGGGGTCCCCACTTCTGTGGTGTGCGTTAGTGGCAGGGTGCTGCCACCAAAGCCAAGAGTTTAAAACGTAGCCTGCGGCGTCCTCTCCTAAGCTGGGGCAAAACCGTGGCTTCTCGAGGGGAGACTGTCAGTCACGTGGCGCGGGGGGCGCCAGGGTACCGGAGAATCGTGTTTGCGGCCCTGGGAAGCGGGGGTCCAGGTACCGTCCTTGGCAAAGTTTTCTCCTGCCTCTAAATGAGACGCTTTGGGGGAGTGGGCGGGGCGAGAGGCGAGCACAAGAGTGTACTTTGTCCTAACCCGCGCGGTGAACAATGCTCTTCTCCCTGGTCTGAGTCTGGCTCTGGAACTGGGCATGGGGGGTGGTGAGGGGGTGCCCGGGTGGGCACTGCCCTGGAGATTGCAGATGGGATTCTGGGCATTGGGTCTAAGTAGCTGGAGCCACATTTCACCGTGCTTGACAGATGGGGGCCCAAGAACCACAGGTGACCAGGCTGGCGGTCTCTTTCTTGTGGACACAGATGTTCCCACTGGGACTAGAGGCCAGGGGACATACTGAGCCCCCACCCCACCCTCGCTGCGCTCTAACAGAATTCCTGACCTTCCGAGTGACTGTGCGGGCTCCCTGTGTGGGCAGAGCGCACGCACAGGACCCTGGGAAGCTGGCTTCGTGGTTTCGTTGAAATTGTGTTATTTTCATCATTCTGCCCTCATGTAAAACAAGCAAGGAGTTTAAAGGCAGTGAGCGAAAAAGCGCTCCCCCAGCTTGGAAGGAAACTTTAGCTTCACTTTTCTGCCTTCTGCTCCAGTTCAGAACCCAGCCTGGAAGTGAGGAGAAGTGCATAGCCTTTGACCAGAACATTCCAGGCCAGAGTTTTCTTAAAGCCCAAGTCTGTCTCTTTTTCCTCTCCACGTGTCCTGGTTGATGAAGATGAAAGCCTAGACACTGAAACCCTCGGGTCTTGTGGTCCTGAGGCACGCATGACAGGTGGGGCTCGGCCCAGAGCTGTGAGTCAGGCCGGCAGACAGGCTCTGGGAGGAGGAGGCCTAGAAAGGCCAGCCCTGAGTCGCCCTGAGAGCGTGTGCCCCTTGGCCCCCAAAACCGCTTCTGTGACACTCGGTTTTTCTTCCCAGGGATGGTGGTGAAAGTCTCAAAAGTCTTCCGTGGGGCTGATCCTAACCCTGGTGGTGGGAAGCCGGGACTACTGAACAGAGCTCTCGCTGGGCCCCGGGTGCCAGACTGAGAATGGGAAGAGAGCGTTCCCTGCCTGTTACCGAGGCAGCCCCCCCCCCCGCCCCTTCCCCCAAAACCACTTAGATGCGGCAAGCTCCCCTGAGCGTCCGCCCCCGACTCCCGAGGGCACTGAGGGCATTTACCGTCTGGCCGCGCCTCCCAGAGCGTCTTGGACCCCTCCGCCCACCCGGGAGGCTGGTCCCTCCAGTCTAGGTCTCCTGGTCAGACTTTCTGGGGTGGAGCCTGGAAGTCTCCCTTCTACTTGACGCCCAGTTTGGGAACCCCTGAATTAGAGTGTTGGGTTGGGAAACCGTTGGGGTCCCTGCCACTTGGAGTCATTTTACTAGAGGCTTATGGGTACGTAGTCTTCACCAGATAGGTGGCTTGTCACATTCAGCGCTGGATCTTCTACTTATTAACTTCTTATTGACCTCTGGCCTTAAGGTCTTACCTTGATTCTTAACTGTATCCATGATGAAGTCTGTCTTATCTGTGGCAAGGTCATCTCCTCCCCTGTGTGTCTGCTGGGCTCTAGGACCCCTGTCTCGTAGCCCGTTTGTGCCAAGGACTCTTCCCCAGGGCTTGGTCGGGGCAGAAAAAAGGGGCTGCCCATTGTAGCTGGGAGAGCTTTGCAGCAGGAGCAGCTGAATGCGGTTGTTTACTGACTCCTTCCTGTGTGCCTCCTTGCGGGCCATCTAGGCCTCCTGGGAAACACGTCTGCCTGAGTAGGTAACTGTCATTACGTCCGTTTTACAGATGAGAAAACAGAGGCACAAAGTGTTTAGACAGCTTGCTCAGGGTCTCCCTTTGTCAGTGCTGATGTGGGGTTGGAACCCAGAGAACTGCCCGCTCAGTGACCTGGGATCCGACTGCAAGTCAGCGGTGGGGACGCTCCCGAGGCTCAGGATTTGGGTCCTCTGCCATTGCTTTCGCTCTGCCCTTGACTGTGACTAAGAGTGAAGCCCGAATCCCAGCTTCTGGAAAGGGAAAAGTCATTCCCCCTCCCTTGCTGCTCTGCTCTAGGGTTCTGGAGCCCAGGGCTAGGCTGTCAGTGAAGGGGCCTGTGCAGCAGCCTGGAGCCCGTGCGTGAGGCATCTGCTGGCTCCTGGGGGAGGGGTTCCTACCGCGGGGCCTTTGTAGAGACTTGAAAGCCCTCCCTGCAGCCTCTGCTGAGCATTGTTACTTATCTCTAGAGTTTGGGCAGCAGCCTTGAAGATCTAAGAGACCAGTCTGGTGTGATTCTGGGAGGAAGAGAATCCCAGAGAACAAAGGCCTCCCAGCGATCAGACCTGCTGGGGGCCGGGCTGACCCTCGACCTGGGCGGGGGAGAGCACCGCACAGTGTAGATGCTCTGGTATGTCAGGGTGCGGCCGGCGGGGCCTGGCGACGCAGTGCCGTGTGCCCCCGAAATGCTGGGCTCCACACTGCCTGCAGCACCAGCTTCCGGCTCCAGGGCCCCTTCCAGGGCTCCAAACCTGGGAAATCATGCAGTGCTTCTGCAAGCAGCCGGACCTTTCCCCCCACCTTATAAAAAAGAGCAGTATCCTCTGAGGTTTTCCCCTCTCTTTGGGCGTGTCAGTAACTATAAAAATGGCTTGTCCGGAGATGCCTCCAGTGCGCAACCCAGGAATCCAGGAGAGCGCTTCCATCCCGACTTCCCTAGAGCACTAGTTCATTGTTGGAAATGTGGGCCCCTGAGAAGACGGGAAACAGCACAGGGCTCCTCCTCTGTTCGTGGGAAAACAAGCAGGAAGCGTGGATGCCGCGCTCTGGAGGCCAGGAGAGCCGGCCTCCCCGGTGGCTGGCATGACTCAGTCCCAGGGAGTATCAGAGGGACTTGTCATAGTGTCGCCGCCGAGGATGGTCACAGGGCCACGCCTTCTCATTGTCCATGGCGTGGTTCGGAGCCAGGGGGCGGGGAGAAAGTGAAAAGTTTGAGAGTAGAAAGCAAAGACTTAGCTAAAATACTAAACGTGCAAGGGTGGTCTTTCTGGAGAGAGAATTGAAGAAAACCAGGTGACAGACTTCCACTGAGCAACAGAGACAACGTGAGGGCAGCAGGGCCTTCCGCGTCGGCTCTGATGGTGACATAACGGGGCTGTCCTGACGCACAAGGTGGTTTGGGAGCGTCTGCTCTTTTACCCGAGAAAGAAGATTGGTCTCTGATTGGGAAACTTTGGTGCAAGGGCTGTAGTGTGTCCTGCCATGTCTGCCGGGCCGGGGGGCCGTCATCACCGCCACTGAGGCGGCAGGTGGAGCCCGGAACCCCGCCCCGGATGATGCAGCCTGGAAGCCAGCAGTCTGTGCTGCGGGCGGTGGCCCCCGGGTCCCAGGGGCAGCAGAGCCCCCACCCCAGCCTGGGCGGTGGCCCCCGGGCCCCAGGGGCAACAGAGCCCCCACCCCAGCCTGGGCGGTGGCCCCCGGGTCCCAGGGGCAGCAGAGCCCCCACCCCAGCCTGGGCGGTGGCCCCCGGGTCCCAGGGGCAGCAGAGCCCCCACCCCAGCCTGGGCGGTGGCCCCCGGGCCCCAGGGGCAGCAGAGCCCCCACCCCAGCCTGGGCGGTGGCCCCCGGGCCCCAGGGGCAGCAGAGCCCCCACCCCAGCCTGGGCGGTGGCCCCCGGGCCCCAGGGGCAGCAGAGCCCCCACCCCAGCCTGGGCGGTGGCCCCCGGGCCCCAGGGGCAGCAGAGCCCCCACCCCAGCCTGGCTGCTACCTGGCTGTCCCCAGGACAAGTCACGGAACACCTTGCCTTTGGGACGTGGGGAAGGTGGTAAGTGGTGTTGTGGGCACCAGTGCTGGGACGCGCCAGGGCCCACACCCACTGCAGACCCTCCCCTGGGTGCTGAGCTGGCTCCCACCCTTCCCAGCTGGGACCCTGCCCTGGGAGAGCTGTCCCGGGAACACAGGTGTGCTGCTCCAGGGTGTGACTTACAAATAGGACAGGGGCGCCAGGGGCTCAGCTGGTGAAGCGTCCGGCTTTCACTCAGGTCAGGATCTCACGGCTTGTGGGTTCGCGCCCCGCGTCGGGCTCTGTGCTGACCGCTCAGAGCCTGGACCTGCTTCAGATTCTGTGTCTCCCTCTCTCTCTGCCCCTCCCTCCCCTGTGTGCTCACTCTCTTTTGCTCTTGCTCTCTCTCACTCTCTCTCTCTCAGAAATAAAAATCTTAAAAATGTTTAAAAATAAATATACTGCATTAGGCTTTTTGTGTTCAGGGTGTGAGAAGCTTCTGGAATCCAGTGGACAGTACCTAATCAGCTGAGATGAGAGCAGGCAGGTTCTGGGGGGTTACCTCTTGCCCTGGGGGCCGATCCCTCAGTTAAAGAGACTCTTCTGGGCCAGATAGAGGCCTAAGTACGCACCAACCCTGATGTCAGTGGCTTCTGGCACTGAACGAATGAATGACAAAGGGGGTGTCTGATCTTAGGGGGCCCAGTCCCATCCACATGGTCAGGGAGTGGACTTCAAGGGAAGCCGGAGGGAGCCCCAGCAGCGCCCCTGCGAGCTCAGCCCCACCCACAGGCTGCCGCCTCATGCTGGGTGCCCCCACCTCCCAGCGCCCCGTCGGGCTCTCTGAGGTCGCGCTACGGTGCCGTGTAGGACGACGCCTGTTGAAGCAACAGGTTCTTTTGTAAACCGGCTCCCTGAGTTCAGGGTGGCGTCCTGGATCGAGTCTTGGAGGAGAGAAGGAACGTCAGCGGAAAAACCAGCCCCAAAGCCCAATAGTGTCTGTAGCTTTGTAATGCGCCCACGTTAATGTCTCCTTCTGACAAAGGCGCGAGGTCCTACAAGACGTAGATGTGGCATCGTTACCCTGATGAGGGCTGTGCAGGGACCCTCCGCACTGAGTGTGCAGATCTAGATATTTCCGAGTCAGCACCTGCTCTCGGACGCCACAGAGCCGCCCCGGGGGGTGCGCACACGCCGGGCGGACGAGGATGCAGAGAAGCAGGTCTGGGGCCAGCAGGCCGCAGATTGGCCAGCATGGGGGCCATACTGTTCCCATCTCGTCTCTGCTAGACCAGACTCAGGAACAAGAGGCCGTGTGTGTGCTCCGAGGAGGAGCAGGAGCGGCCCCTCCCTGGCCGAGGAGCGTCTGTGCCCTCGCTTGGGTGGCGTGCTTTACGAAGACAGGAGGACAGGCACCCCGAAGCAGTTCCCACGGCTGGACCTGTGGCTGGGGCTCCAGGGTGAGCCATGGTGGCCTCCCTCTCCTTGACCGGCTGCTCGGGGAGGACGCGGTTATAGTTCTTTCCAGACCTCATGGTGGGACAGGTTGGCACGATGGTGCTGCTTTCAGAAAGACAGGACATCACCGGCTCACACGCTGGCCCTTGCTAATTCGTCCGGCCACGTCTGCCGTACACAGAAGGAGAGCCCCGCCCCCACCTTCCACCATCCCTGCGGACAGCCAGATGGGCAGGCAGCTCTGCCTGGGAAGTCCGGGTGCCGGAGCCCCATTCGGCAGGTTCCCTGCATCCCCAGTGGCCCCATGATAGAGCTTGGAGTGCCAGGGGCCACACCCTCCATTCCAGTCATGGGCTATGGAAAAGGGCCAGGAGCAAGGATGGCCAGTGGCCAGCGGCTGTCATCTCACACATTAGCCTCTGTCACCACCCTGCAGGGACAGAGCAGCCCCCGGCCCCTGCCCTGGCCAGCTCTGTTCTGTAGCTTTCCGCACACCCTGTCTCCTTGCTGTGGCCACAGCCCCGGCACACAGAGGACGCCCTGCCCCCTCGCCCAAGACCCAGAGGTCAGAAGGCCTGTGCCCGCCTGGCTGGAGCCTCTGTCCCTTGGAAAAGGACCCACATAGGAGTCTAATTAAAGTGCCCTCTCAAACTGCTGGGACTTAGATATTAATGACTTTAGGGGCGCCTAGACGGCTCAGTTGGTTGAGTGTCTGACTCCTGGTTTCTGTTCAGGTCATGATCCCAGAGCTGTAGGATCGAGCCCCGTGTCAGGCTGCATGCTGAGCAGGGAGCCTGCTTGGGATTCTCTCTCTCTCTCTCTCTCTCTCTCTCTCTCTCTCTCTTCCTGCTCCTGCATTTGCTTATGCACACTCTCTCTCTCAAATAATAAAATTTAAAAATATACGATTTTAAGTCATCTTCCATAGCACATGTAGACATCAAACATTTGTCTTCGCTCATACTCGACGTGACTGCTGCGGCCATATCCAGTGCTCGGGCGCGTTTCGTCTCTCCCCTGGGGTTTGTTCCCTGGTCCATCGTTTGCCCCGGGGCCCCAAGCACAGTAGGCCTTCAGTAAAAAGTCTGTTCCAGAAACAAGTGAAGATACGGTTAGTTGAAAGTGTTCAAACGTATCTTTCGGGTGAGAAATACAGTCTTGGAACAAAAGACTAGATTAAAATGTAACCGTTTTTCTCACTGTGGGGGTTTTCCCCCCAAATTAAGCGCTGCCCCCGCTGGATGGAGCTAGCCCAGCATGATGATAAAGGAACTGTTGATCCGTCTGAGAAGGCTTTGCGTTTTTTCCTAGGGATCGTTTCAGCCCCACCCATAAAATTCCTATTTTGCTGCTTTCACCCAGCTCGGTGATCTCCCACTTGGGGGCTACGGAAGAGTGGGTGTGATTGAATTCATGCGCTGACTTTCTGGTCCTGGTAGAAATGACGGACCAGTATGTCAGTCTGTGTGTTGAGCACTTTTGGGTCTGTCTCGTGGAGTAATGAGGCCCCGTGAGAGGGGAGGGCACCTCCCTGGGACGCCTCCGTGGCTCCAGCTGGTCCGTCAGCAGAGAGGACAGACTGAAACAGACCGGACAGGAGGCAGTCCGGACAGGGTGACCCGAGTGGGCAACGGGGAGCCCCATCCACAGACAGAGCTCCTGGAAACCTCTTTCTCCAGGTCCCTTTTGAGATTCTGGGCCGTGGAGGTGCCCCGACGACAGCTTTGTAAAGCGGGGAGGGACGCGTAAGCGCGGCATTACGTCGACCAGATGGGGAGGCATTTGGGCGAGTCCTAACTTGGAGAGGGGTTACTGAAACCTCCTAGGGAGTAGGAGGCCCTCCCAAATTACGCTGACTGCAGAGACACCCCCCCCCACGCCCTGCCATGGCAGTGGAACAAGGCCAGTGTCCATTTCTCCTGGGCGATGCCCGTTCCCCCGGCCAGGGTCTGTGTTCACGGCAGTGTTCTCGTTCTGACCTTCTGCACTGAGTCCCCATGGGCCGGGCCGGCTGGCAGGCCGAGGTCGAGCATCTGGGTTTGGGGCCAGTGACCAGGAGAAGTCACTTATTGTCTCTGAGCCTTTTCTTCTGGGGACACAGCACTGCTGGTAACCGTGGTGTAGGGTCACGGCGAGACGGCTTTAGTGTAATTCATTTGCCAGCTGATCGTGTTGGATTCTCCCAGGAGCCGTGATGTGCGTGACTCCGCCCGGAGGCCCAGGTCCGGGTCCAGAGTGAGACGGGCCAGGAGCAGTGGGTAGGGGTGCTCAGAGCACACTGCGTGTGGCAGTGGGGGTGCCAAGGGGGAGGTGTCTGACTGTCTGAATACGGTGTGAAGTTGAATGTGCCACCTGGGATGTCCACACGTAGGGACGAAGCTCACTGTGGGAGACAGAGTTCCTCTCTCCTTTGACTGGTAGACTTTACAGTACATTAGATTCACGGGTCCTGGTTGTCAGCAAACTCCGTAGAGGCCCCACTCGAGCCCCAAGCCATGGTCTGTTCCATGGAACATGGAACGTGGTGTCGGTCTTCACAGAGTGAGGCCAGCGTGGGCCTGAGTTTGAAGCGTGCCCTGCCCCTGCCTGGCTGCATGACTTTGGGCACAGCTACTGGGCCTTTGAGCTTCAGCTGCTTTTCTAAAACTGGAACAAAAATAGTTCCACCTCGTACGTGTGCTCTCCAGGAAAAAGAAATTGCATATAAAGATCTTAGCAAATTTTAGCCTTGTAGGACTTGATAAATGCTGGTCAATGGCTACCAGGTTTTAGGAATTTTTTTTCTTAGTTAAGGGCACCTGGGGGGCTCAATCGGTTAAGTGTCTAGACTCAGCTCAGGTCATGATCTCACGGTCTGTGGGTTCAGCCCCAAATCGGGCTCTGTGCTGACAGCTCAGAGCCTGGAGCCTGCTTCCGATGCTGTGTTTCCCTCTCTCTGTCCCCTGCCAGTTCTCTCTCTCTCTCTCAACATTAAATAAACATTAAAAATTTATAATTAAATGTGGGTCTTTATCCTCAAAACATAAAAACCTGAAGCCACAGAGAGAAAAAGTTCAAGCGCTCTGAGAATGTGGGGCCAGACCAGCGGTTGCAGGCCTCATGGCCCCTGCAGGGTGCTCTCTGACTGGGGTCTCCGAGGCAGGGGACGGGTCCTGCCCAGCTGACATACTGGGACAAGGGGGCCGGGGGGCCGGGACACCAGGCCCACAGGGCTGAGGCATGCGGGAGGAATCGTGGGGAGTGAGGTTCCTATCCTCCGTGCTGAGAACCCACTGTGTTCGCACAGCCGTGACCCCATCAAGTGACCCGTGGACACCAGAAGGCCCACAGGCGACTCAGCATAGGGACATCTTCCCAAAGCCTTTGGACGGTTGTTTCCATTTTCTGGACTTTTGAGAAATGTCAGCAAAGGAAAGAATTTCAATTTTAATTAACATTAGGTCAAGGTGTAACTAAATTTTTTCCAGAACAAATGGAAAGACTTACAAAGAACATTTTGTTCAAATAATTCTGAGACCCAAGTATAATTTAACAAAGCAAGAAAACTCCAGAGATTTTGGTTTGGCAAAGCAGCGTAGAAAATACCCAGTCAAGTTTGAGGATAGGATTTCTCTCTTGGAAGAGCAGAGAGATCCCCCTGTCATTTCCTGGCGGGGCGGACAGGACGCACAGACCGACCTGTTTCCTCCGAGGGGCCAGGTGAGGAAGGCCAGCGGTGGAAGGTTCCAGCGGGGAATTCCAGGAGGAAGCCCGCCTCCTTCCCTTTCTTCCTTACTTGGGCCTCGTCCTAACACTGTCCCAGCGGTAACAACCTTGTAAGCCACAATGCAGCACCAAGTCGGGCCCGATCCTCTCCTTCCTATTGGACACCACCTTCGTTTCCTGCTTATTCCTACCAAGCTTCGTGGGCACCCCCAGCCCCCCTCCAAGACAGTCTTAGCTCAGACAGGATTTCCTTCATCTTAGTCACCAGCTTTTATGGTCCAGCCTCCTCTTCCTGTCGCCAAACAAGGAATATTAACAGCAAAGGGTCTGAAATGATTTGTCGATCTGATGCCAGTATGGGTGCACGTCGGGTTTTGTGTGCTGACCGAGCCCAAGACACCGGGGGTCGGAAGAATAAATGTATTTCTCCTTGGGTCGTGCGTACAGCGAGCCTGCAGC
The DNA here is from genome assembly GCF_006229205.1 of Suricata suricatta. Lineage (NCBI taxonomy): Eukaryota > Metazoa > Chordata > Mammalia > Carnivora > Herpestidae > Suricata > Suricata suricatta. The sequence goes on along the minus strand of NC_043703.1, from coordinate 2,459,822 downwards.
TGCCAGCCTTGTCTGTCGTTAAACTGCAAAAGGGCAAACCCATTCATTTTAATTGCATTTCTAAGAACTGCAGAGTTTAAACAAAAATGACAATGGTAGCAAAAATCCCTTGTGTTTAAAAGGAAGGCTCGTAATTGCTGACATTTCTGGGTCTGGTTCCCACCAGCACGGACACGCCCTCGGGACCAGAGGCATTTTCCTGGGGCTTCGGAGGACCCTGTCCTTGCCTCCTCCCACAGAGTTCTGGAAGGAACCTTGGCCCCTCGATTGTAGGAACGAGGGGTGTGGATATCAGGTATGCTTTTGATTGAAATGGACCCCCGCCCGGGTCAGCGGGCTCCCGCCGCCTGCACAGGGCAGGACGTGTGCCCAGAGCAAGCAGATTCAGTCCCTCAGGCCCCGGGCCCCGGAAGGAGCGCCCATGCTGTCTCCCTGTCCCCGAGGCCAGTGGTGGCGGTACCAGTAAAACAGCAAACCCCCCGGCTTTTCCATTGACTTGTCCTTGCCAGATGAGAGGCAAAACTTTTCCTCTCCCAGTTCACATCGCTGGAGTCCAGTCAGGGGGGAAAGACTAAGATTTCTCTGTCTTTTTAAGTTTATGTACTTATTTTGAGGCTGAGAGAGAGCAAGCAGAGAGAGGGAGGGGGAGAGAGAATCTCAAGCAGGCCCCAAGGAGTCAGGGCGGAGCCCAACTTGGGGCTCCAACTCACAAAGCCTGAGATCATGACCTGAACCAGGATCAGGGCTCAGATGTTTAATGGGCTGAGTCACCTGGGCACCCCTAAAATTTATCTGTATAAATTCTAATTTGCTTTTTCATCCATGCTCCAAGATTTCTCCACCAAGCTCCTGTGCTCTCCTAGATCTAAAACTTGGCTCAGAGCGGGCCTCACGTCAGCTCTTCGCCTGCGCACAATTTGCCTCTGGGGCCTGAGCGCGGCAGGGCATTGGGATTTCAGGGGGACATTCAAAACTCCTGTCCCCTGCGTGGTCTGCTCTTGGCTGGGGCCAGACATCCACGGTTCCACCTCTGGATTAAGCTGTAATCCTCAACCTGGGCTGGACAATGTTCCAGAATGCTGGAACCCATCCCCCCCAGGGACATTGGGATTTGTAACAGACCCTAAGAAGACTAAAGGAATTCCAAAGCCCATGCAGAGAATGGCTTTGCCCTTTGAAACCAAGATAATTTGTTCTGCTCACCAGAAGCTCTGGTGCTTCCCTTCTGGGCTCTGCACCCACTGAAGGCAGCCCCCTCCCTGGGGTATGTCCCACCCAGCACGCACCCCGTGGGTGCAGCCCGCGCTGTGTCCGAGCTCCCCCCGTGCTCCTGTGCTGTGATTCGGGGTGATTCTTCGCTGCCCAGCCAGAGTGGCTTCTTATCTGCTTCTCCCCTGGTTGGAATTCAATGCACCAGAAATAAATGACTCCCTTTACCCCAGAGGGGGAGGGTGTAAGATGGGTCCGGCTCACTCCTGGCTTTTCTTGAATCCAGAAAGCCCTTACCTAAGATGTACAAGCAGGAGAGAGTAGTACTGACTCTGGTCTAGAAGTTCTAGAACATGGGGTGGACGGACACTGATACTTCAAATAACTGGAAAGTTCGGTTTTCTCGCACAAATCTAACCCCGAGCCGTCTGCTTCTGTCTGTATGAAAACAGGAGGGCAAACCCAGAGCGGTGTCTCAAAGGAAAATAAGTTTATTTAAAAGAAGATACGCAAATATTTCATCCCTGTTTAAGTTTCCCTCTTTCTCCTTGTTGCGGTACCTCCAACAAATCTGTTTTCTTCCAGTTCTCGAGTTAAGGACAAAGGGGTGTTTATTCAGGGAACATTTCTGCCTTCATGGTGGTTTTTCTTCCTCATTGGGTTTAATTAACTGAAGTCCGTAAGAATAAACATAGGGGAAAAGGCAGACTTGGTGAGGTTTCTTTTATTTAATTCCTCATGTTAAAAAAAAAAAGTATTTTCAATCTTTATTCTTTCTCAGCATTTTGTATGTTAAAAGTTAGGCAAATTTCTTGAAATATAAAATAAGATCTTGATACACACATATCACATACATCACATAGTGTTTGTAAACTAATCATTTGAAAATGGTCTTTTTTTTTTAAACTTTTTTTAATGTTTTTTATTTATTTTTGAGAGACAGCGAGAGACAGTGCCGGGGGGAAGAGGGAAGGGACACAGAATCTGAAGCAGCTCCAGGCTCTGAGCTGTCAGCACAGAGCCCGACGCGGGGCTCCAACCCACGAACCATGAGATCATGACCTGAGCCGAAGTCAGATGCTGACCTGACTGAACCACCCAGGTGCCCCAGGAACATCCCCTCGGGGCTCCCGCAAACACAGTGCAAACCTGGGCTGATTATTTGCACTACGTTCATTTTAACTGTGATACAGTGCACGTAGCCTAAGCTTTACCGTTTCCGCCATTCTCAAGCGTAGGGTCAGTGACACTCCCAGAGCTGTGCAGGCACCACCACCGTCTCCAGAACGTTCTCTCCCCATCGCGAAGCTCTGTCCCCGGGACGCGGTAACTCCCCGCCTCCCCTCCCCGCCCCCGGTGTCTGCTCCCCGGGTCTGTGAGCCGGACCTCATGTGAGTGGACCCACACCGCCCACAGCCCTCTGGGTCTGCGTGTCTCACACCATTTCGTCCCCAGGGCTGCGTCCGCGCTGTGGCCTGTGTCAGAGCACCCTTCCTTTGTGAGGCTGAGGAACGCTTCGGGGCTCTGTAACGGGCCGTGTCAGAGCTCAGTGCTGCTGTCGTGGCCGGGAGGGCCCAGCGGCTGACGTCGGGTTCAGAGGAAGTGACTCACAGCTCTACACAAAGGGGCGAGCGGGCCAGTGGGCCGTGGCCTCCTGCGCCTCCGACTCTCACGCCCGGCCTTTCCCCGCGGCCTGCTGGCTCCCTGGTGGCCCCTCTCCTCGAGCCGCGTGGCCCGCTTTCTGGCCCATGTAGGTGGTGTCCTGACGGAGCGGGCCGTGGGCTGTGCGGCCTGGAGTCCCCTGCGGGCCGGGCCTGGCTGTGCAGGCGTGACCATGCTCGTGGGTAAGGCCCGGGCTGGAGAGCAGATGAGGTGTCTCGGACCTGCCGAGGCCCTGGGGTCGCACGGGCTTCCTTCGGAAGGTGTTAGAGAGCAGAAGAATCGAGACAGCCAGGGAAGGCCCAGGGGAGCTAGGGGGTGCTGTCTCCAGGGGGCAGCAGTCAGGCCACCACATGCCACCAAGGCTAGAGCCTTGTCCAGGCTCACCGGACTGCGGGTCCCTGGCCCCTCTCTCCATGCCATGCTGGGTCCAGATGTGGTGGGGGCGGGAGACCCCAGGACGTGAGCAGTGGGGACACAGAGCCTAAGTCCCTCTGACCCGTGTCTGTCTCGGGTCACTGCAGGGGACTCTGGGCTCCCCGAGGGCACAGGACCCACACAGACGTGCTGGAGGACTTTATTAAGTGAATGTGGCATTTAACCATTCCATAGGAAGCTTAACGTATTTAAGATTCCTACACTCAGGAGGCTGGTGACGTGATCCGGAGGCTCCCGGCCACCCAGGGGAGGTCAGCAGAGCAGGAGGGAGGAGAGCCAGCCTCAGGTGGAAAGAAAGTGTCCTTGGGGCATCTTGGGAGACGGTCAGTTAAGCCTCTGACTCTTCATTTCAGCTCAGGTCATGATCTCATGGTTTGTGAGTTCAGGCCCCGAGTTGGGCTCTGCACAGACAACACGGAGTATACTTGGGATTCTCTCTCCCTCTCTCTCTGCCCCTCCCCAACTCATGCTTTCTCATAAATAATTTTTTTCAAGTTTATTCATTTTTGAAAGAGAGACAGATCAAAAGCAAGGGGCAGAGAGAGAGAGAAGCATAGAATCCGAAGCAGCTCCAGGCTCCGAGCTGTTAGCACAGAGCCCAACGCGGGGCTCGAACTCAGGAACAGTGAGGTCACAACCTGAGCTGAAGTTGGATACTCAACGAACTGAGACGCCCAGGTGCCCCCAAAACAAATAAACTTAAAACACAATTTTTTTAAGAAAGATGGCCTTTCTGTCCCCCTCCGGTGTTTGGGTCTGACACACTGGGCCCAGCTCCCCACTCCATCCGAGTCCCTGCGCCAAACTTCCCCTCCGTCTTAGAGAAGGTGCTGACCCTAGCAGCCCGTGGCCAGTGCACTGGGGTCCAAGGCTCGCCAGCTGCTCCAGGGTTTCCGGTTCCACCCACTGTGGCTGGGGGGCTGTGAGCAGGCCGTGATCCGACACCCGGGGGGAGAGGGCCGGGGGTGGGGGGAGGGCCACCTGCCCAGAAAAGGTGCCAGATGTGGGCATGAGGGCACCCGGCAGGCACTTGATTTTGCTGTGTGCTTCTTTCCCTTCCGAGTTAGCAGTGCCAAGTGTGTAGCTTCGATACTTGTTCCTCTCCCATCACGAAACCTGGTTTTGAGATGAGGGCGGGTTGGAGAAGCCGGGGGGCAGCCAGGGGTCCCCCTCACAGACAAAGCAGGCTGGCACAGGTGGTCCGGGCGCCGTCTGTGGTCATGACCACGGTGCTTGAGGGAGGAGGGCACGCAGACATGCAGGGAGAAAATCCCAGAGGACGGTGGCCTTCCCCTTCCCGCCAGAACCCAGCCATGACCCCAGGAGCCCCGGGAGGCCAGACGCCAGGTCACGGGTGTCCCGAGCCTCCGGTGCCCAGTGCAGGGCTGAGCGTGGTGGCTGGGCTCCGAGTCAAGGACAGGCAGGCGGAAGGAAGTGGGAAAGACAGGAGTCCTGGTCAGATGGGACCCGAGCGTTTGGGGAACTTTGTGTTCAGAGTCACAGCACAAATGCTCAGGTTCAGTGCCAAGGGCACGTTCCCGAGACACACACAGCTGAGGTCAGCCAACGGGAGCCCCTCTGTCGCTGGCTTCACTGAACTCAGATCACCGTGTAAAAAGCCACTGGGGTGGACAGACGTTGGCTCATCTGCAGAGCCAAACTCATGAAAAATATGCTCCGTTGCAAGACTCAGAGCCAGCCTGCCTCACGGCTGCGCCGCTTTGTCTTGAGCTTCGGGCCCAGGGCGGAGTCAGGCATGCGGCCAGTGAGCGGTCTGTGGGCCGAGGTGAACTTTTTCTTCAGGACACAAGCTGGCCAGTGGCTCCTTTGTGCTTCCAGAAACCAGGTTCCTTGGTCCATCAAGGGGAAGAGTGCAGAAAATTGACCAGCGACCAAACCACACAGCCGAGTGGAATGGTCAGGGCCATCATTCAAAGCCCCCCACTGAGCAGCCCAAGTCACGAGTCCCTCCGTGCTGGGCCCATGGCAGTGAGGTGGCGGAGAGGGAGGGGCCCCCTCCCGTCAATGCTGGTTCCCGACCAGGAGTCCGGCAGGAGCTGATGCTATGTCCCGGCCTCTGCACCAGGAAGGTGCTCCACCCTGGCCGGGCCCAAAGAGCCGGGCCGGAGAACCGTGTGCAGGCTCCAAATTTGATCCAGAAGGTTCGGACCCGGCAGGTCTGGGGACGAGGCCCCACATTCCTGACCCACCCCAGAGCGTGCGAGGCGGCTGCTCCCAGGACCTCGGTTGGGGTAGCAGGTCCCGGAAGAAGTCTCCGGAGCCCTGAGGTCCTGCCTTCCCTTTGAACCATGGCTCCCGGTAACGGATAGAGTGTATGACCCGGCCCACGGGCCCCCCGGACCATGGCACCCAGCTTCCGAAACATCACAGCCAACAGGCCACATCGCTCGCCTGTGCAGGCGAGACTGGAAAGTCACGGACGGGAAAAACATCATTTTCATCTGCCTTTCTCTGCGAGGGTTAAGGAATTTCTCTCTTTGCACCAAAAAACAAAAAACATTTTATCTTTTGACCCGCAGGCCCAGAGCCTCTGCCCGAGAGCAGGTCTGACCCTGAGCTGGCAAAACAGCCTGTGGGCGGGCAGGGCGGGAGAGGGGCATGGTGGCCCGTGCTGCAGAAACATGCCCATCTCTGGAAACGCGGGTCTTCCTCATACGCAGAAGTTTGGAACAGTAAGCAGAGGTTCACACAGCGAGCAAAACCCAGCACGTTCCCGGAGAACTGTGTAGAGGCAGCTGCTGCAAACAGAAAAGCTTCTGCTTCAGGGAGGGCTTACGTGAAGCCTGTTGCCCTTTGAAATGAAGCTGCAGGCACAGCCCCCCCCCCCCCGTTATCTTTCTAGATTGTTCAAGGCAGCTCTGCTTCTTATGCAGTGACACTTGATTTTCCCTAGCGATGGTCAGTCATGCGTTTGATGGTCTCTGGTTAAAGCAGCTATCAAACGGCGTCCTTTGGAAAATTCCATGTAAGACAACCACGTATTAGAGATAAAAGCAAAGATTAAGTTCTTTGAGGCCGACTTCTCTTGTAAATGTCTGCGGGGGAAACGGTGTGGGAAGATCAGTGGCGCGAGGTGGAGAATGCTTGCTTGGACCAGGGCAGCGCTGTAACGTGACGCTTCCTCCCGCAAACCGTCCCTGTCCCCGTGTGCCCGCCTTTCCCCGCCTCCAGACCCGTCGCTCCTGCCGGCCCTCCTCTGTCCTCCAAGGTGCAGAATCCATACTTCGGTTTGTCTGTGGGGGAGTTAGGGGAACATGACGAACACGTCTGTCCCAAAACCTCACCTCCGCTCACTTGCTTAGAACTTAAAACTCTGCCCGTCCCCCGAGGTGAGCATCTGTGACCTCGGAGTTGGGCCTTGTGCTGCAGGTCGGGCTCCATCAGTCAGGAGCCATGACCTTGGGCAAGATCTGTGGTTTCTTGAGACCCCGGTTCCCTCTTGTGTGAAGGGGGCTCATACCCCCCCCGCCCCCAGTGTGGGCTGTTGCAAGGACCTGATTCCATAGTGCAGGTGGAGCGCTGAACGTGGCCCACGGGACAGACACCCCACACGTGCTGTGATCCCTCTACACTGGTCACCACGTGGACGTGAACGTGTCCCCTCCTCACGTCTCTCCCTGGTGACAGCCCCGTTCCCTTGCCCCTCTATGCCCCAGGGTCACGGAGCCTCGGCAAGAAAGTCCCAGAAGTTTTTGTGTCCAGGTAGCTCCTTCAGCAACCACAGGAACTCTCTCAGGTGGACCACTGGTGGACAGCAGCCATTTGCGTTTTCTCTGAGCCCGTGTGCATGGTCCCTTCTCGGACTCCTGTGGCTTTAATGGCGGAGGTCAGGCAGAGAGGGCCACACGCCACACCCAGGCTCTTCCTTGGGCCTGGCGCTTCCCAGCACCCCACACGGGCCCATCTGCCTCCTTAGTGACTCCGGCTGCCTTGGGTCGTGCCCGGGAGGATCCGTCTCTCCCTGATTGTCAGCCTGTTAGTGGCAATGTGAGAATAACATGGTCCCCGCCCAACTGTTGAGTTACTGCTCAGAAATCCACACGCCACTCACAGAAGGAGCAGGCGGCAGCTCCTATGCCAGCTGGAAAACTTGACCAGTTTGCGACCCAAGAAACTTGACCGTGGATGGACAGTACGCTTGGGCTCAAGGTGCAGCCTTGCTCCGTGTCCCCCAACCTCACCCTCAGGATTTGGAAGCCGTGTTCACTTTTGCACTTGTAGAGTCTCAACTCCAGCACCCCGACTGTCTTCCTACATTCACACCCCCACCCACCCCACGTCTGCTGCCCCCCGCCCCCCACTCGGCTGCCCACATTCCAGAGGCCCCTGTTTCAGGCATCCCTGTGTTTTGCCCTCGGGAAGGCTCCTGGCCGTCCACACCTTGGCTCCACCAGCTACTGAGGTCGGATGAGGTCCCTTCCCTCCGCCGCTGGCACACCGCCTTGCTCGGGGGCCTCCCCCAGCCCGGGGCTCAGCACGACTGAAGACAGACTTGTCTCCGCATCATTGGCCGCGGGGAATCGCAGCCAGAAACAACTGCCATATCCCGCTGCCCCCCAGCCGCACACCCCCATCTGTGCACGTCCATCCCAAGGTCAATGTGAGCCCGTGTTTACACTTGAGCCTTGTCATTCAAGATCAGGAATTAAGAGTGATGTGATTTTCAAGTATGTCTTTTCATACTTGGAGAGCTGGCAGTGGGGCGTCGGGTGGAAAACGGGGGGGTCCGGCTTGAAGGGGCTGGCATGTTGGTCGCAGAGAGCCATCCGTGCCTGGTCCTCACCAAAGCTCTGAAACCCTCCCGACAGAAGCGGCACCCGCTGGCACGCACACCCAGCTGATTGTGTTTTCAGAGTCAGCTCAGGCGAAGTGACGTGAAGTTTTAGCGTTGGGCTATCGTCATTTCTTAAATCACCCTTTAAAACAACATCGTGACCAGAACCAGCTTTTCTTGGTCACGTACACGGCGTGATTAACTTCCCTGAGACTTCGTAAAGTCTAACCAGATTTCTGTAATAGTTTCCTGAAGTGTTACGTGTGGTACAGAGTCAGTGGGTTATGACTGTCAGGCGAGACCAGAACTGGAGAACATAAATCGTGCACCACACACCTCAGTAATCGATAATAAGAATCACGTTTTTGCCTTCAGTTAACCGTAGGCCTGAAGGGGTCTGTGGTTAATATGAATACTCTTAAAAGTCAGTCAAGATGCTTAGTCTGCTTAGGAAAACAAACCTCCTTAAGGCGCTTCTGACGTGCTCGTTTACACGCACACAACACTCTGATCCCGGCCAGTGGGACAGCCGTCCCTCCAGGAGAAGCTGTGTCTGAGGGCCGTGACCGCTTAGCCAACTGCTGACATGCCGTTTACACATCGGGACGATTTTGTTTCTCTTTTCAAAATTCCCCAGCTCAGACATTTTTTTCCTTCAATCTAATCCTTCCACAATTAAATGAAATTAGTCAAATTTCACTCTCCAGTTTGACATTGAGGAAGAGCCAGACGCGGCCTACCGAGTTTGCTGAAGCAAGTGTGCAGACGCGAGGATTCGCCCATTAAGCATTTTATTCTCTCTCTCTGCTGCATTCCTCTCTTTGGTGAAAATCAAACGCTGGGCCTGGAGAAGAAACTGAAGGTGCAGACATGTTGAGCTCCGTGTGCTGACAGCATGTCAGATTAAGTTTTGGATTAATTAATTGGCTTAATTAAGTGATTCTCCCTTATGGAGGATGTCTGCAGAGCCTTTATCCTTAGCTGCAAAGGCACAGAGGCAGGTTGGACCTCAGGGACCAACGGGCCCAAACTTCTCTTAACGATGAGGAGCCTAACGCCCAGAGAGGGGCAGACGCCCACGCGCCAGCACCCAGCTAGCTCCCGGAGGAGTGGAGAACCCAAGCCCTGGCCCGGGGTCAGCCGTAATAGACTGATGCTGTCATCTAATTTCAGTGATTAAGTCATTTTACATATTAGATCATTTTTTGAGTAAATTACATGATTCCCTGTTTTTAAAAAAGGCCTATTTTGGAAATGGTGAACGGAACGTCCTGCCACACCAAAACCCATTGATCTCCCTAGAACTACGTCACGGAGCAAAGTTCGTTCTCCTTTGAGGCCCCGTATGGCCACCATGAATTCTTCTAGTTTAGCACAATGCAAGTGAAGTAGAGGAGATAGGTAACAAAATTCCAGGGTAAATTAAGTAGAGGCTCAGACCTTGAAACAAGTCACTTATTTAATCCCTGCAGTATCAGATTTTGTAAAGCCTAGTGGTTTAAAAGATACACAACATGTAAGACAATGTAAGGCACCACCCCGTTTAATCCTTTCTTGCTCCGCACTTATCTGAGAACAATACCCCCCCTGACATCACCTTGAGTCAACCTGGGTTTTCATTTCTTGAAGCTAGAAAGCCTGAATTCCTGAGCATGGCTCATTTTGAGGATCCAGAAGGCTGAGTTGTGACTCATGACACAGCAGGGCTTTCTCAGAAGTCCTAGACAATGGTGAGGACGTGAGGAAGGGCGTGGGGGGGGGTGCGAGAGGGAGGGGGAGATCAGCCGGCCGGCAGCCTGGCGTGTGGGATCGGGCGGAGGCAGGGGGGCGATCTCAGTGGCCCTCATACAATAGAAAATCTGCCCCCTCGGCCTCCAGGGCCCTCCGGCCAGATACTTTGTGGGTCATGGTCCTTTGTACTGTTCCAAGCACAGTGTCCTAGCCATTATCTCCCTTAATCCTGAGAGCAACCTGTCAGTAGACAGGACAGGTGTGCTCAGCCCTCGGTACAGCCAAAGAGGAGCAGGCACAGAGGAATCCGGCGACACGCGCCGCTAGGTTGAGCCGGAGCTGGCGTCAGAACCCTGCTGTGTCCTGAAAGGTTTGTGCCATCAAGTTACTCCAGGTCCACGTGCCCCGTGGACATTTCCGTTTCGAAGTCTCAATTAGCCCAGGAGAGAAATGGGGGACTATCCTAACAGCCACGACATTGGCAGGAAAAGAGAGGCGCGCGTGGTGACTTCCCCAGCTACCCCCAGTGGAGCGCGAGTTTTGGGCAAAGTCCGCCCAGCAGGAGCCCGAGACTGCTGTGCCCCGAAGCCACCTTGGCATCTCCTTCCGTGGCGAAACCAAACGTGACAGAGTCATCAAGTCTATTGCTTTAAGTTGCCAGACCAACACCGCGTTGTAGTTGATTCTTCCGTGACTGTGGATAACTCTTCTTAAAAGCCAGAGCACTGTCATAATCTTTAAGGAAACGTGATGGGCAGCGCGTTTTGCCATCAGAGGGGCCAGGGCTTTCCATGGCCCCTTTAACTGAGCCTGGAACTTGATTTTGTTTTGCAAGTCCGTCTTACAGCTGCATGACTTCATCTCAAGCAAGCTAAATAAAGGAATTTTCGGTATTATAACGGTCACTAAGCAGACAACTGACGTGTCAGCGTTTAGAGGGGCACGGTTTCAGGGCGAGCATGGAAAGATACTGCTGGAACCCAGTGTTTTCCTTGGGTGGCTTCATCGTGTAGGTGGGTGGCGAGCTGGAACAGAGCTGGGTGGTGTTGGGATGGTGGGGGCGGGGGGAGTGAGGACAGGGCCGTGCCAGAGCCTTCCCAGCCAGGGTATCAGCCGGATGGGGGCAAGTCCCCTGAAATCTGTTGAGACCCCTTATCTGCTCATTCACAGTTCATGTAAACAACTCTGAAAATTGGCTAACCCCTCCCCAGGCCAGTATTTCTGGGATTCTCTTGTGATTCAAAGCAAAGCACGTATCTGTGTTTCTCCAGGTTCCCATTATGGGATGTCCACCTTCCTCCTGAAACCCTTCCCGGGGCGCACAGTCCTCGGTCCTGTGGTAGAGGGCCTCCCAGACTGTGCCATATGGGGACCATACAGGGAGAGGGCTTGGCCCTGCTCCTCCGAATTAAAGACCTCCCGTTGGACGCTTCTGCGGAGACCAATTAGTTTCCCAATGAGCAATTAAGGAGAGTTCTCTACCAACCACCGGCAGCGGGATTGCCCGTCTTGACCTATTTTGGCTGACTGATTCCTCTGCGCATAGTTTAGTAATCGGCCTGTTAGGGTGTTTGAAGTCTTCCCCACCTACATTCCTCCGTGCTGTGTCTCGTATCTTCTTAGCTTCCGCATAAAACAGCTACTCATCAAATGCTATTTAAATATCCCTGGGCATTCAGATTCTCTTGGCACCTCTAATAGTTTTTGCTTTCCACAAAGCTTCTTACAGAAGGAAAAGGACTGATACTAGTTTCTTCTAGAAAGACCCCAAAGCTCTTACACCGTCCTCCAAAGGTCAGCTTGCACACTTTACGCTGAACCTAAAAATACACCAGTAAAACCAGACGATGATGCCAGGCCGCCGCAGAGTAAGAGACGGGGCCTGACACGGTGCCCACCCAGTGTCTTCATGCTGGTGTTTCTGCAACAGCCTTCCATCTTGCTTGTGTCGCAGATCCCCATACCGTTGGGAAGAGGGAGAGGCCATCATTTTCCCTGCTGGGTCAATAGCGGTCGGGACACGCCCAGCCGTGAAGCAGTCCGCTGGGCTCAGCTGCCGCGACCCACGGAGCCCATGCCTGACCCTCCCCCACCTGCCCTGACCGCCATGGTGGGAGACGGGGGCAGGAGCATGTACCAGCAGCGTGCACACACACACACACACACACACAGCTCTCACTTTCAGACCACTCCCAACCACGGAGCCAAGTTTCTGAGACCAAGGGCAGCAGGAAGGTTGAAGCAGTGTTCCAAAACCTGGTTCAAAACCAACGGACGGGAGTCTCTCATACTTAGTCTCACAACATGTGTATCACCTGATTGCTAAGGAGGTCAAGCACAATGTGTGTATATGTATTGGCCATTTGCATATTCTCTCCTGTAATCTGCTGGTTTGGGTCTCATGCCCATTTTTCTCTTAGGTGCCCGTGACTTGGGGGCTCTCTGTTGTAAATCCAGGCCGCCGTTTGGTTACATGTGGCAGAAATACTTTGTTCCACTCAGTGGCTCATGTTTTCTCTCTCTTGATGATGTCCTTTGATGAGCTGATGACTTAAATGTTGATGTAGTCCAACTTATTCATCGCTTTTATGGTTCGTGCTTCCCCAAACTCATTCGTTACTTCCAAAAGTTTACTATAGATTCTTTCACATTTTTCTATAAATATAATGATTTTATCTTCAGAAGATGGCTTTACATTGCCCTTTATGGTCCTAATACCTTTTAGTTCTTTTTTCATGCCTTTTCATACTGTCTAGAACACATCAGCAATATTAAACCAGGAAATGCTTATTAGCATGTTATGTACCCCTCACCAGTAGGCTTCGAAATAGATGTTAGAACACACACAAGCTACTTTCAGAACCCAAGCTCACCCCCTGAATTGCATGATCCCCAAAATAACTTTCTGGACCATCTTCCAATAGGAAGTGTTATTGGAAACCATATCCCAAGAGCCCCTCGCCTGTAACTGGGCTTAGAACAGAGAGCCGCACACGGAGAACAAACCGGGAACGACGTGGCAATGGCGTCACACACACTAATGCTCTGCCACGGTTGGGACAGCCCCCTGTGCACAGCCTTCCTCATAGGACATGTTGGCTCTCCCCGCCTCCCATCCGAGTCTGAATGTCGGCTGTGGCGTGTTGAATGTAGTCGTGTTCCTGAGAAGGCACACGCTGGCAGACAGAGGCAAGAGAAGGGTGGGCCTGCGGGGTACGGATCTCTCCAGTCTTCTAGCACATTCACCTGTAGCTGAAGAATCAACTTCTGTGTTGATAGTATATTTGCCGTCCTTAAGAGTCGTGTTTTTAAAAGGGGGCAGCGACTCCTTCAGGCAAAGCCCAGCCCCTCCTGCGCTGCGTGTGGGGACAGTCACGAACTTCCTCCCTCCCCGCAGTAAGGTGTGCGTCCCGGTACCTGCACTTGCCGGGTCCCCCCCGCACCTGCCGTTTGACTAACTCTTCCTGGAGGACGATGTTTAGAAGCACAGTTCTTCTTCTCTAGATTCTTCCTAAGTTCTCTCGGGCGGCGTATGGCTGAGGTGTCCCAGACCCGACATGCCCTCTGGTTGCCTGAGCGCCGGGATGCAGGCCGCACCCTGGACCCCTGTTTGGCCGGTCCAGTAGTGCTCGTCCCCAGAGCACCTGCTCCTGTGGGAGCATCAGTGTCCTCTCTCCCCGTCCAGTCATACTCCTCAAAATGAAGGCCCAGCACAGAACTCCGAGGCCCAGGGAGCCCTGCTCCCAGAATGCCTTGCACACGCAGCTCTTCCAAAGTGGAAGGGCTTCTCCCCACCCCTCCGGGGCCCCTCCCCACCACCAGTGACCCTTCTGCACCTGAGTGTCACCCTCCTCACGGCCAGCCGCCACCTGCCCTTTGAGGCCTCACTCATGGTACTTGCCGGGTTCTCCCACGGAGCCGCAGCCCCTCCCATGCCTGACTTCCTTCGCCAGTCTTCTCTGTCGTGTCCCTTCCACAGTCACGCCTGCGTGGCCCTAAAGCTGTAGTGATCAATAGTAAGAGCTCATGTCCTCGAGGCCTTGCACACATTCCCTCCAGGCACCTTCAACGTAACAAATAACTCTGACTTTAACCCCATGAGGTCAGAACTAATATTATCCTCATTTTAGAGACGAGGAACCCGAGGTCCAGAAAGTTAAATGAGTGGTGAGGTCAAGCCCCAACGCTCCGCCTCACCGCTGTCGCGCATCCAACCTCCCAGTTACGGGGTGAGCTTTCGGAGTGTGGGGACGTGGCATAGGTGTGTGGCCCAAAAGTGCCCATTCCACTGCCTGAACCTGAAGGAGGGTGATAAATGCGTAGTTTCTCATTTTGAAGCCGAGTGACATAAGCCGTTCCACTTGGCTGTGAAGTCAATCAGGAGCCATCATTTCTGACTTTGACATTGAAGGAGAGTGACCTAGCTTTTGAAGGACCTCTGAGCTGGTTGGTTAGTTAGCTAGGGGTTTGCTTGGTGAGCACGGATGCCGGACGTTGCCTGCTTTTAGCCCTTAATGGGGATTATTGTCTGAATGTACTCGATGGTGTCCAGGTTCTGTCCCAGAGCCTTCCATAAGACCACAAAATGATGATGTGCATGAGTGAGTAGGCCCATGGCCACGTTCTTTGGAGGGGTCCACGCACATCTCGAGTCCAAGTGGAATCCATATTTTGCACCCCGTTTGCAAGCTGAGGAGCACTGCATTTCCTTCACACGCCTCACGGCCACAGCACACGTGTTAGACGTGTTTATTCGCTAAACAGGTGTATTCTTTGCTGTACAGACTTATAATTTGGGAAACCTGGAAAATACTTCCGTGCATAACCTCACGGCAATGATAAGGAACATAGCGGCGTGTCTCATGAGAACAAATATTATGCAGCCAACATAGGATAAACGTTTTTGCCTAGGAGGAGCTTTTGGTAGTACGGGGAAATGTTTAAGTTAAAAAATATGAGTGCAGAATTTTACATCGAATATAGTCTCCACTGTGTAGAAAGAGGTGCAAGAGAAGAGGGAGATTGGTGCAGGCCAGTCTTCCCCAGCGCTGGCCCTCGGTTGTCCCCGGGCTGGTTCAGCACCATGCGGCCCTCGAGCCCACTCCCCAGCTGAGGCGGAGAAAGCCAGCGGGGCTGGGACCCCGCTCCCAGGGACCTGGACCGTCCACCTCTCCGTCCCTTGCCTTGTGCCACTTAAATCATTTGTTGTGGAAGTAAGAGCATTATTTACTCCTGTAGACAAGCCTTGCGTCCCAGTCCAACGTCACACCTGTCACTCAGGTACATCCAAGGTACCCTTCCACCGAGAGCTGAAACCCATGAGAGTAAAATTAGAAAAGTTCGCATCTGTGTGTATTCCAATGTTGAACAACAACAAAAAAAATCTTTTTATTTTTATTATATTTTTGTTGGTGTCTCAGCCAGCCCAAATTATTTTCTCCACTATTCTGTCACAGTGGTATAAAGAATTAACCGTTGACCATTTCCTCTTTTCCTGGAAAATATTCTAATGACCCCTTTGATAGCATGTCTGATTGTACGTCTCAAGCATAGCCGACCTTTTATGAACACGCAGGGAATTTTAATGCTGCCGTTCTTGCTGAGGATAATGGCACTATTCATGAAAACAGATGAATTCAGGAAAAAGTGGGGAGTGGATATCAAAATGAAGCTGAACAGTAGGTTTTTATAGAATCCTTAAAATAAAATGCATTTTGGAGGGCTGCAGAGGAAGCCGGCTTGGTCTTGGACCTCTGGGTCCTGGCCCAGGGCCTTGTTTCGGATCCAACCACAGCCCGGCCACATGGGCCCCATTTTACCAGAGTTCAATGCACACTCGATCCCTTAGGAGAAAAAGGGTCCCATGGCACGTGTATCTGGCTTTGCTGGGGGACTGTAGGGGGCAGGGCCTGGGGTCACCAGCAGCGTCACACCTGCAAACAGCTCATCCATGTGCTTCCTTCCCAAGGATGTTGGAACATTCTAGACACCGAGCCTGGGCCCTGAGCACCACCTTCCTAAACCTCAGAGTCTCAGCACACAAAGCATTGGAGGCCTCGTGTGAGAGGTTTAGCAGTCACAGGGAAGGTGTTCCCCGCAGGCCGTGGGCTGGCTTCTCAGAAGGCCACTCCCCAGGTAGCAGTATATGCCCCGGCTCCTGCACGGGTTGCGGCACAAGCTCCCAGATGTGCTGAGTCCGTGGTCAGCAACAACCTTCCGGGTGGCTGCTGGAGTAGGGCACGGGCGCCTTGAGGCTAATCATTGGAAATCCTTGGTCTGGTGCAAAAGATGCTGTGCTCTGTGATTTAGAATCATAAAAATAACATTTAAAACAGAGAGTCCCAACCAAAAAGAGCCAGTGAGGGCCCACAGCTGGTGAGTGAAGCCAAGCGCGCCAGACAGGCCCGGACAGTGGCACGGCTGCATCGGCCCTGGCCGAGAGCCGGCCACCGGCCCCGAGCCAAAAGGACAGCAGGCAGGAGCACCAGGGAAGGGAGCAGACGTGGAAATGGATCACAGTCAAGAGGGAGCCCTGTTCACAGCAGGTCGGAGAGGTTCACCTTGGAATGCTCTGTGCAGTCCAGTCACGCCCAGGTCTTGAAGGCGCGGGCACTGACCTCTGGCATCGAGCCTCACCTACTGGTCCTAAAGCTCCCAGTCCTTGTGGCTGACCATTGTGGCCCTCTGACACTGACACTGGTGTGTGCTCCTGGGAATTTGAAACGTTCATGTTCCAGAAGGTTCCAGAAAGTTCCTGTGGCCCTAAGACGTTTTCCAGGACAGCTTAGATAAAGCAAACACTTTAACTGTTAAAAATAAAGCATCGGTATTCATCAGGATTAAAGGTGGCCCACTTGACGAAAAAATGCTTTGAAAGTAAACCGCATAGTACCAACCACGGGAGTGGCCAGTCCGGCTGCTTTGCTGTTTAATGAGGCCAACAGCACGGTTTCATGATCCTCTAGAACCACAAGCAAAACATTTCCCAAAGGGCCCATCGACCCTCTGAGGGCTTTTATTGCTGAATTATGTCCCACGTTGGTCTTTAAGTTAGGTCTTTCCATAAATGCTCATTGAATCATGTTTTTATAAGCATTTCATGGTCTATAAACACTTCGCTAGTTGATTCTAATAATTGGAGAAAAAGAATCTTCTGTAATTTATGGGGAAAGCTATTCAGGCAGTGAAAGCCAGACAAAGAGTCCACGGGAAGAGCTCACGCCCAGGACGGCTCCGAGGGGCACCTGTTCCTGTGAGCTGGGAAGGAGAGCGGAAGCGAACTGGAGAACAGATGGGGAGTGTGCGTGCGCACGCGTGAGTGAGACAGACGGACGGACGGGATAAATTGCTGAAGGCAGGGCTGCTGGGATGAGACGCTGGTGTTCTCAGACCAGGGGAAGGATGTGGGAAGGTTGTGGGAGTCGGCGAAACGCTTCCCTGGGAGACCCAAACCTACCAAGGAGCCCTGCTTGGCACCCTGGCACCCTGGCACCCTGGCATGAAACAACAGGTCTCTGCGGACACCTGAGACCCAAGGGATCGCTTATCTGAATGATTACGGGGGGGAAGTGCAGAGCAGCCAAGGAAACACGTGCCCCTTCCCAGCCTGGAGAGGAGTGAAGAGCTTCCCTGAACCGCCAGCCTGACTTTCGCAAGAGGAAGAAAGCCGAGTGTCCGCTGTCCCCTGAAGACAAGCTAAGAAAGCATCTGGTGCCCCCTACCCGCACCCCAGGCCTGGCCCCACCGGCGAAGGGCTCCAGGCCCCTGTGCTCCGGCTGGGAGGACACGTGCGTTCAGTGAGAAGTCAGGGGGTTTGGTGTGGGGCTCCGGTGTGTTGTTCTGCATGTCTGCAGGACAGTTTCTGGAAGAGCGCGTGCCCCATAAAAGGAAGAAAACAGTGTTTGGCTTC
The DNA here is from genome assembly GCF_006229205.1 of Suricata suricatta. NCBI lineage: Eukaryota > Metazoa > Chordata > Mammalia > Carnivora > Herpestidae > Suricata > Suricata suricatta. The sequence goes on along the minus strand of NC_043703.1, from coordinate 2,442,081 downwards.
TAAGCAGTGACTTGTGGCGGTTCTGAGTCTTGCACAAGCTGCCGCCAGAGACCAGGACGCGTCCTCCCCGGACACGTTGGTGGAGGCCATAGGGCCACCGCTCTCCCACCTTTCCCCCATTCCTGTCTGATGAGAGCATACATGGGCTCAAAGAAAGGTCACTTACAGGTTTTTAAGTGGGTCAGAGAGTCAGGACATTTTTCCCTACTTTTCTGCAGAGAGAATCATTGTTTATGGAAAAAGAGGACCAAATTCAGTCATTGAAAGAGGATGCCGGGGAGGCGGCATGTTGCCATGACAACGAACATGCCGAGGCTTCCTGGAGCAAGAGGGGTTGAAGTGCATGCAGATGCTCTGGGGTTCTGCACATCGGTGTTTAATCACAGGCGTCATCTGAGGTCTCTGTAGCGCCCAGTGTTCTCGTGAGAAACGCAGGTAGAACGAGGGTTCTCCTGCACCCAAAGCCTGGCTGGGTCAGTCCTCCCCATCAGCTACCCCAGACCCTGCGTGTAGGGAGGGTGCCGCCCTCGGTCTCCACCAGCACCACCCCCTCTTCATTTATAAGCCTGAGACTTTTGAAAAAAGAAATTGTTGAGGTGCCTGGGTAGCTCAGTCGGTTGAGCGTCTGCCTTTGGCTCAGGTCATGATCTCACAGCTCATGAGTTCGAGCCCCATGTTGGGCTCTGTGCTGATGGTTCTTTGAGTTCTGTGTCTCCCTCTGTCTCTGCCCCGCTCACACTTTCCCTCTCTCTCTCAAAAAACAAACATTTATAAATAAATAAAATACAGTCGAAAGTTGGTCTTCAGTAAAAAGAGGCTGGGCTACCCTGGAATGAATCGTCGCGTCAGCCTTCCCCAGTTCCGGAAGCTCAATGTCTGGGCTTAGCACAGTAGCGGACAGTAGCCTAGGTAGAAGGAGACGTCACGGCGGCCCGTGGAGTGCGCTGCCTGGGTCACACGGCCGGGCTCCCCAGAGAGGGATGGTCTGTAGCATCTCAAAAGCATTCCAGAAACTGCACAACCACATCTGCTGAGGCCGTGTATGCTAATGACACATCAGAGTTCTTTGCTCTTGTGGGAACTCTGCCGACCTGGTCCAGAACGCTGGCGCTGTTTACATGGATTGGAAGGGGGTCCATCTGGCTTGAGGGTGGTGAGAAGGGGACGCATAGCATACATGCCTCCGTGGCTGAGAGCTGAGAACCTCCGGTCCAGCGGTCGCCCAGGCCACGGCGGCCCAGCCTGAAGGTGCGATTCCACGCAGCCACAGACCAGCCCACAGCCCACATACTAGATGACTCCAAATCTAGCAAATCAACCCTTCCCAAAGACTCTCCATCCTAAAGATGAAAAAGAAAGAAAAGCAGCAAAGAGGAGGCAGAAGACGTGGGTAACAAGAAAGGAAAATACTCGCTGCCGCGACTCTTCCGGTGAAAGTTCAGGTTTGGCCCCTCCCAGAGGCCCTAATTTGGGCACAATGTCTGAGCTCCTTGGGCAGCATCTTCTGAAGGGTGGTCCTGGGAGCCCAGGGGCCCAAAGGTCCAATCCGATAAGCCAGTTCTGGGAAAAGCAGAGTGCTCCTGTAATTCATGAGAATATGTTAAGGTACAAAGAATTGTCAACGGGCAGAGAATATTTTTTTATACAATTTATTTTTTTAACATATGCAATTACTTTCCATCATTTACAATACAGTAGTTTCAATGATACTCCAAACAGAAAAGCAAAGTAAGAAATCAAAACCCCCACTTCTATTTCATGTAATTAGACTTATACAGAAATTAGGTCGGGCGGAGAATGTTTAGAAGTGTCCCAGCACCACCAGACCCTTGACTGGGCATCGGTCTCAGGGCGCACCCCAGCTCCTGCGGCCCCAGCCTGGCGGGTACGCGTGGCCCTCGATCATGGCCAGGCCTTTCTCCTGCCGTCTTCTGCTCAGTGACCTTCGGGGCACCGCTGGCTGGGACTTCGAAGAGCCACGTCCCATCCTGCATCTGAGCCGTTCCTGGGTTGCTCCCGGGGCGAGGAGGATTGTCTCTTAAGGGCAAAGACTCAGTGCGGTGGTGGAGGAGGTGCCGCCGTTCGCATCAGGCCCTACTGTTTATGGGACATGAGGGAGCCAGAGCTCCTGGCAGCGTCTCCTCCGGGGGCGGCGTGCCCGCCGAAAGGAAGCTCTGAATCACGGCAGAGTTGGCAAAGACGCACAGCTGGTCTACCGCGCGTGTGTCTGTCGGGCAGGGAACCATGGCGAGGACCACCTTAGGATGAAACCCCTACTGAATGGTGTCCACACCTGCTCCCTCCACCCCACTTAATGGTGTCTACACCCGCACTCTCTGCCCCCACCCCGAAGCTCCCCCACTTTCCCATCTGTGGTCGGGAAGTCTGTCTGCCAAGGGTCCAGTCCCTGCGCAGGTGGGACAGACTCCTAGGGACATCAAGACACGCGGACAGTCCACACCACACGTAGAAAGGACTGACAGCGTGCTTTACGTCGGTAAGGCAAGTTCATTTAAACAGTGCAGATGAGCAATCAGGATTCAAGTCATAAACCCAATAATGCGGGTAAGAATTATTTCCCGTTTGTCCCCACTCCTTCGCAGGTCATCTCATTCTCGAGGGTGTTGTGTTGCTGAGCATCTCCTGTGGAGACCGATGATGTCATCTCCCGAGGGCAAGGGGCCTGCCCGGTCGCCTCTAGACCCCTGGTGCTTGTGTGCGCGGCAGGTGGTGGGCTCCCAGAGACGGTTCCTAGGAGGCGTCTTGGGGGAGTGTCTGTCTACAGATAAGGCAGCTGGGCAGTTCGCTGTCCACGGAGCGCCCCAAGCGTGTAGATGGGGGCCGCGGAACGCCATCTTCTGCAGGCCAAGCAGATTGCCGCCCGTGGCGATCCCTTTCTTCTCCTCTGGAGGTGTTTGTGCTTTATCAGTCTCTCCTGGCTTCCAGGTCCGTCTCACGGCCGCAGGCCTGACATTTCCTGGCCTTTGTTGTGCTGTGGCACAAACTCTGTTTTGCAAGGACAGGAACATAATAAAAGCGGATATGAAAGAAGGGCCAGATGACATCACTGAAAGCGTGTGAGGAAGTCCACTCTTTTGAATGTTTACAGTCTCAGCGTGTTTGTAATATGATAAGAGCACTTTTGATACATTGGGGGGATTAGAAGCCTTGTTGCTCAGACAGTATTCATGAATTTTTATCTTAGGCTCATAGTGACGGAAAGAGAATAGGAGGTCTTGGCTTGAGTCCCAAGTGACCTTGGCTCATTGGTTGACCTTGGGCACCACACTCAGCATAGCTGAGATGCTTAAATTGTACCTCTGCCAGCTAGTCAGTGACTTAAAAAAAAAAAAGAATTCCATTATTAAAGAGGAATTGGCGTGCTAAATTTTCCCTCTCAAAATCTTAACTCGGAGAAATTGGTAGCACCTGGAAGTATCGCCTTTGCGAGGTTAATTCCATAAGCTCTAGATAGATTCAGCCTTGTGTGCTCCCTCCTGAGAGAAAACCCTAGAAGGATCGCACTGACTCCACAAACAGTCTCCCCAAACAACGAGGATGTCTACACTCGCTAGATCGCTGGATCTGAACCGCGAGGAAGGGGAGGCTGGCATCTCTTTCCTCTGGGGGAAACAAAAGAAAGGTCAAGAATGAGTAGCAAATGGTTCCTGCCTTGCGCCAAGCATGGTGGCTAAGCTCCTCCCCCGGGTTTGTCTGGTTTCCGTCAGACAAGCCCAAGAGGTAGAGATGGCAATTCCACTAGGTTCGCAAAGTGAGAAAACCAATGGAAATATGGGCTGGGGTGACTCACAGGCCACAGTGCTGGGTGCCAGTCTGCAGCCCAAGTTTCTCCCTCCAAATCTGGTGCCCTGGAGAGCAACTCTGGGTAGTGCCAGGGCATGTGTGCACACCTGAGTGAAGCCCAGGAAAGGAGCTGCGGTCCCCTTGAGGCCCGGGAAGACCCTGTGCTCTTGCAGCTGCTCTGGATGCAGGATAAAAACTGGCTAAACTATCCTCATCTGCCAGGATAGAAATTTATAGAACCGGCCCCTGACCCTAACGATGGGTGTGTGCTGATTCGGAATCTGCCTTCTCACCGGAGGAAAGCTCCAGACCCTGGTCTGAACCGAGTGCGGGGGAAACTAGTATTTGGTGGGTCAGTATTGCAGTGACTGCTGGATGTGGTCTCTGAGCGTGCAGCACGGAGGCCAAGAGTGAAAAGCGCAACAGCCTCCTGAGACATACAGAGAGGCTTGGGGTGGAAGCTCCCTGTGGGGGCCTCCGAGGGCATTCATATCCACATGGATGATCCGAATACAGGTAACTGAGTGCTGCCTGCACCAGTCAGCCCTGGTCAGTGCTCAGATTCTGAGATGGAGCTCAGAAAATGCTGGCCCCAGACTACATGTTGGCTGTGACATAGAGTAGACCTTCCCACGCAAAGAGAAAACCGCTAAGCTCACAGCAAGGGAATCCAAAGTCCGTGCTAATGTGCAAAAGCATACACAGATGCCTTCCGAAAGCTGCCCGGCTTGACTAACTTGGCTGGGTACGTACAAGAGAAAGAGCCTAGCAGAATTGCAGAAAGCCTCCCCCAGTAGCCCAGGCCGGCAGGTACGTAGCAGTGGCTATGGTTTTGGTGTGGACTCTCCGCTGGCCCCAGAGCTGCCGTGATTTGACTCAGATTGATGCCAGGTCTGCTGAGATTAAGCTCCTGTTGTCTAGACTCGAGCCTGCCCGGGCAGACGGCCGCTGCTCCTCACACGCCAGCATGAACCAGCACCTGCCTTGGCTGGACCAGTCCGCCCCAAACCCACACAGAAATCTGATTGCATCACAAGAGCACTGCTAGGACTCTTTCATCCCGTCCTTCTTGGATTCCACCCCCCAAATTTAGCATGAGGGGAGGGTTTTAGATAAAACTCTGAACCAGGCATACTTTTCTGCAATAAAGAGCTTCAGGAGACGTGGCCCCTCCATCTCTCAAGAACAATGTTAAACGTTCACTTTTGATTCCTAGGCCAGCACTAACAACAGACACATCTTTATTCATTGCCAGACAATTCCAAGAACTGACATGCTGGATACATAAATAAAACGTAGTGTAGGTAATGTGTGAGGTAATGCATACACCAAAGGATGTCTTGGGCTGTCTCCAGCTGGATGAGCAGGGCACACACAGAACAGGTCACACATACCTGAAGGCGCTGATTCTAAGTCGAACATGCGAAGCTTCGCCATGTGTTTGCCACACGGACCCTGGTTCCTGCTATAATCACCTAGGTGGCCTCCTGAACAAGAGTTGAAAGGTCCCCATGCGTTGGTTTTTCTCAACACTGAGAACTGTATCCCCAAGGCTATAAAAAATGACTGAATGACAGTAACCTTCATCAGAAATAGTCTTTAACGTGGCCGACTTCTCCTTTATTGGGTGAGAACATTGATGCCGAATGAGTAGCGCGCTAGAGGACGTGGAAGTACGTCTGTTTTGCTGCAAGAGCATCTTATCTAACTGATCTGCCAGTAGACGATCGCAGGTCAAGGGGACAACCGAGTCAACCTAGAATGGAAGCCACACTGGGTAGTGCTTAGTGCTACTCCAGGCATGTGGTTTGCACACCAAGTGACAGCGTAGCTGGGGGCGAAGTAGGTGAACAGCGACCACCGCGAGCTGTCAGAGAATTTAACTCTGTACGCGACGTCCAAGTGTGGCCTTCTCTCCCAGGGCTTTGGGGTCCGCGCCTCCCCGAAGCACCTGTGTGTCCGGCTTCCCAGTGTTGGAAGCTCCTCTCTGCAGCTTAGCGGTCTTACTGCTGCTTTCCGTCCCCTCCGTCAAATTCCTGCCTTCACTGCTCTTTAAGATGAAGCCCTATAGTTCCTGTACCATTTCTTTACTCGTCAGCGTTTTATGTGCCCGTTGAGCTGTGCTATTATTTTTACTGGGATTAGGACTAATTTTATTAGCGGCCTCTTACAAAGTCACGTGGGCGTTGAGTGGTCTGCCTCTAAACACTCTTCTTTCCCATACCAACCTGTTGGTTTGGCGTGTGACTTTGCAGAATGTAAGGATTTTCCAGAAGCAGCCCCGTGTTGGGTTTTAGCAGAAGCGCCCATGCCTGAAACGATAAGTAGGGACGCGAGGTGAAATCAGCACAGGATTGACTTCGCTGTTCCCGAGGGTGAGTGGCTGTTGTGCTTGAGTGTTTGAGCTGGTCTCAGCTCTGCGGCCGGGGAAGGCGAGGCAGGAGGGAGAACATTCCAGGCTGAAGGCACAGCTTGTACTGAGTGCGCTCCCTGAGGAAGATGGGACCCAGAGGTGTTACAGGCAATGCATTTAAACCCCTTGACATTCCACCATCGTGGGAAAATATTTTATGAAGCCCTCGATTGGAGTTGAAACAGGAGACCTTGACGGCCCCGGGGGAGGGGCCGGGAGGAGCAGCACGCACGCTGGCAGGTGTCAGGGGAGGCAAGGCCTGCTGGTCAGGAGCAGTGAGCTGCAGGGACCGGAGGAGGCCCAGACACAGACAGCGCCGTGCCTTGTGAACAGAGCCTGGGCTGGGCTCCGAAGGACTAACGCCAGAAGGACGTGAGCGCCCACCTTGCCGGGGCTTGACCTGAATGTTTGTATCCTCCCCAAATTCATGTTGAAATTTTAACCCTGAAGGTGATGCGACTGGGGGTGGGCCTTTGGAAGGGGACTTGGTCATGAGGTGAACCACCCACGAAGGGCCCAGTGCCCTTATAAGAGAGGCCCACAGAACTCTCTGGCCCCCTCTGCGTGTGAGGACTTTGCAAGAAGGGGCTGTCTGTAAGTAAATCAGGTGCAGCCCTCGCTGGACACCAAATCTGCTGTTGCCCTGATCCTGGACTTCCAGGCTCTAGAACCCTGAGAAATAAGTCTCTGCCATTTGTAAACTCCTACGTCTATGATACTTGGTGATGGCGGCCCAGACGGCCCGCATCTCTAGGCACTAGTGACGGGTAAAACCTGAACGGTGGCATCTCCATTAAGGATGGAGGGAGGGTGGCTTCCAGAAATTGCTCCATTAACAGACCCACCAAAGATGTCCGGCCAGTAGGCAGATGACTCCAGATGGAAGCATCCGGTATCTGATCTCGTTCTGCCTGCATGTGTTCATGTGCGCTTGGGTGCACCAGCCCCAGCCAGGTGGCTGGCGTGCATTCTGGCTGGCAGCTTTGCGCTCTGAAGACCCTGGGCCGTCGCCAGGCAGACCGCCGCCCTGGGAGGACCCCCGCCGGTCCTGCGCCAGCACGTGCGCCAGCCAGGCGGTGCCCTGGTCTTCGCCAGCCTGGGTCGGTGGCCAAGGGAAGCCTTCTCGTTCAACACTTGGGAGACCATTCCGTTTGTAACTCGAGGCCCAGAGGAGCCCCTGCAGGAGGAGGTTCGGGACCGGCCTTTGGAGGCCAGGGAATGAGCTCGAGTTCAAAACAGATTCGTAAACGTATCTGAGTTGCTAGAAGAATAAGTTTTCAGACGTCTTAGGAGCTGAGCCCGTGGCTGCTGTAGGTACCGTGGGAGGTGGGGGTGGGTGGGATGAGCCAGCGGGTTCCAGGAAGTCCTTGCAATCGGAGGTAAAAAGTACCGGAACTCAGGTGGCCTAGGCATTGGGTGAGAGGGAAGCACCTGAAATGGAGCCGGGTTTTGCTTGGACAGGAATCTGTCGTGCCTCCGGCTGGCGCTGGGCCTTCTCCTAAGGCTGCCGCTGACCGCTGACCCCCAGCCTCCGTGGTGACCCGGTGGGCCTGACGACAGCCGCACACCCATGTCCCCGGGCCCTCGCTGTCTGTCTAGGCGACTCCAGATCAGACAACTCCCAGTCTCCACCCAGCACCTAATAAGGCCTCAGGGCCTCCTGGCTGAAGGCCAGCTGGCTCCCGGGAAAGGACGTGGCAAAGGAAAAGTGGGGGTGCTTCTGGAGGCAGCCCAGGTCACCTGCTCAGAGCAGCCCATTGTCAAGCGTCCCCCAGGGCATGTCGGAGCCCCCAGGGGGCACCCTGCCCTCCTGGCTGGGGAGGCCGCACAGGCGGCTCTGCTTGTCACCCAGGAGCGGAGGAGGGACCCGGGCGACGCCCACCCGCTCTGCTCAGCCTGGAGAGCCGCCTGTCCTCACCTGCAGGCCCACCCACACGCTGAGATCATTTCTAGCCTTGGGCTACGGGTTTCTAAGGAAGCACTGGCGCAGGCAGCCTCGCTGGGCGTGAGCCCTCATTCCTGGGTCCAGGGCCCCGTGCCAGGGAGCCAGGCCTGCAAGTGCGGACCGCGTTCTGGAAGGTGCGGGAGACCTCACGGACGCATCTCTGAATCCCAGCAGATCTGGGGCTTGGCCATTGCTGTCCCCACTCTGCACAGAGTGTGCTGCAGCTCAGACATCGGGCCCCGCCCCTGGAGGGCCCCTGCCCCCGAGCCGCATGGCCTAGTCTTCCGGGCAGCCTCATCCCGGCCTCCCAGGCGCTCCTCATCCCCGTGCCTCCTGCCGTCGGGCCGCCGTGGGTGTCGTAAGCGCCAGTGAGGTAACTCGGGAGGCGTCTGGCCTCCGTCTTGGGCCTCCCGCACTCCCAGTGCCGCCAGCAGCCCGCCCCCGTCCTGCCGGATTCCTGCCCTGGGGGCCTTCTGGCCAGTCCCGGCTCGACCCGCCAGCCCAGGTGTTGGAGCGAGGCTGCCCTGGGTCACCTTGTCAGCAGCGACCCCAGACCCCAGCTGCGGGACAGGACAGAGAGGGTGGAGGCGTGGCCCGGCGCTGCTCATCAGGACACACAAGTCCGCAAGGTCACAAGGCTGGAGGCCACTGTGTCAGGGCCCCCCCACCCCCCCGGAGCTCTGCCTGCAGGTGAGCCAGCAGGAGTGACTCCGGCCTGCAGGCACTCACCGCCCGAAGGCAGCCAGGACTGTCACCCTGAGAGCCCCACTGGGTGTCTGTCCCGTGAACTCTGGCCCTTCTGGTTGTTTCCAGCACAGCGCCCGGCCCTCCCTGCATCCCGGTGCCCCCAGCCCACGCAGACGGGCCTGCTCGGGAGCCCGCCGGAGTCCGCAGAGGCCCCTGGAGCTGGTGGCCTTACGTGCTTCCACACTTCTCGCCCATCGCTTATTTCAGTGCCTCTACCTGGGGACAGCCCCGGGACCATTCCCAAGTGGCCCGTTTATCCTGGGTGCCCTTGAAATGCCTTTAACAAAGGAAACGGAAGGGGCCGCGTTTCCCACCGGTTCCCAGGGAGGAAGGACCTTGTTCTGTGTAGAGTGGCCGTGGTCCGCGTTTCCTCTGCCATAGGCGCTGTCTTGCTAATACCATGTTGGAATTATTTCCTTAATTTCTAAAGCTGCATGTGCGGAAATGGCTTATATTTCCTGTTTTGATAAACTGATAGAATTTTACTGGGAACCTTGTTCCCAACTTGGCTTTCTTCTTTGTTTCTGGCCTCTTTTTGGACTAAAAGGATAATTCTATAAAGTCAAGCTTGACCAGACTTGTGACAAAAACAAAGACTTGTATAGTTTTTTGGAGTTTTTTTTTTTTTTTTTACCTTCAGTATGAAAAACGACTACTTTTTTTGCAGTAAGGAATGTCTGTCTTCTGGGTCCGTTAGACTGGGTTATTCAGTCTCCCCCCCACACAGGAAGCCAGGGTTGGATGCTGGGGGCAATCCGGCGGTAAAATATCTGTAAATTCCCTACAGAGACTTGCTCTTTTTGGCTGGAGGTATCTTGGCTGAGAAAGACTTTCTTGAACAAGAAGTTTCTTGGAACATGTGGAGGACAAAATATTCTTTGTTTTAGGACAAATGAGTTTTGTTCTTGGGTCTTCATATAAATTTGGTTAATACTCATTTCTTATGTGCGATTCGAGAACAATGCCCAGCATTTTTTCTGTCAACGTTAAACTATACTCACATCTGCAGACACCTGGGTCCACGTCCCTGCATTTGGTCCCTTAATGGACGGACGGCTCACACTGGTGGTTACAGAAATAGCTTGCCCTGAAGAGTCCAGATCTTTCGTGTGTTTTATTTCCTGGCATTCAAGTTGTTATTTAAACCTATTTTTAAATGTCCTAAATATGAGGACCAATCTGCCAGTGGGAGACGTGAGAAAAGCCATTTTCTCGGTGTTTCGGAGGCGGCCGGTCCTCACACACGTCCAAAGGACCGTGTCTGTTGGGCCGGGCAGTAAGGAGAGCCTTTCCTCTCCGCCCCAGGCCATGTGGCCCTGGGGAAGGCAGCGTGGTTCTCCGCTCCCCAGAGGCCAGTAGACTGCTCCGATAAGAGGCAAGGCCGCTGCTCGGGGGACCGGATGTCCCCCTAATCTTGCAGCTGTGTCTACACACGCCTACTCCGGCGAGACTCGGTGCCATTTATAGATGGCAGACAGTCTCTGTTGGCAGCTCAAGGCAAGAAATTCTCTGCTTGAACTTCATAGATGCTGGATTCGGGAAGCTAGACCTCTGTTCTCCCAGCGACAAAAGACGCCCCCCCCCCCCGCCCCAAGGAATGTATCCTGCGCCGAGGGTGATTTAGAGGTGTCTAGGATGAACTGAATGTCCGTGCAGATACATGTATTTTTAAATCTGTCTAAATGGAATGATGCCAAGATTTAGATAAGATCCTGAAGAAAAGAACTTCCATATAAAAGGCTGACCCCCCCCCCAAAAAATCTCTTGCTCAGAAGTCTCCACGTTGCCCCTAGAAACAATGTCTGTTGCATTCCACTTGAGCGGAGTATTTAAGGTTTCTAGAAAATTTTAATTTATGCCTTTACATTGCCAGTTGGCTCTTATGCAATCCAGGTCATTCTAATTCCTAGAATTTCTAGTTAGCTAGTTGGCTACCAGTTCAGGGCAGGGTAAAAGTCAAGAGAAGAGTCTAAACAGGATGTTCTGAATAAGGGAAAGAGAACTGAACATTTTTGTGGCACCGTGATTGGTGAGGAGCTCAGCCACAGAGCCCTGAGTGCCCAGAGCCTCCCTGGACGGGCCGCAGATGGCTGGGGTCAGAGTGAGTCTGGGGAATGGCGCTCTTCTAGAACAACATGCCCGAGTCCACTTTGGGCACGGAAGGCACGGAACCCGTGGGGAATATACTTCCTCCTCCGCTGAAGGTTATGGCTTCGCAGGAGGCCAGTGCAACGTGCCTGCGTGGAGAGTGTGTTAGAAAGCGGGTCCTGATGCAGGAAATCTGAGGGGGCAGCCTGCATTCCTAAATGTCGCCCAGGTGACAACGCACAACACGTCCACGCCCCGCGCCAGGGGTGCCCACGGTCCAGACGAGGATGGCAGCGTTTCAAGCGCAGAATAGTCACCTCTTAGATCTTACATCGACGGGAGGAGGTGGGAGCCCTGGCAATCTATCAGCCCCCTTCCTGCACCCCTGTCCCGCCCACCCTGTGGGGTGGTTCCTGTACAGCCTCAGGGAAAGGGCCCAGGTCTCTGAGTGACCTGCCCAGGCCTCCCTGACCCTCCCTTCCCAGCCCCCTTCACCACGGCGCTCACCATCATTTAAAGCATGCAGGTTCCCTTGCTTACTCACTGAATTTTCTTGTCAACTGGTGTGCATTGTCTGGGCCCCAATCTACACCCACGGCCCGACGCCCTGCTTGGCCCAAACAAGCCCTCCATGAAGAATGAGGGAAGAAGGAATAAGTGAATTTAAAGTGTCTCCGGGCCCCTCCTGCAGCCGTGTCTGCAAGGACCTGGGGAGGCAGGAGCTCGCCCGCCGCTGCGGTTGATGGAGAGTCTTTCCCAGACCTTCCAGCCGGGAAGCGCGTGGCATGGGCTCCCGCGTGGGTCCGTGCCTGGGAGGGAGCAGTCTCTGAGTGAGTGCAAGGACTCGCGAATGCATGCGTGTTAGATTCCGGCATAATCAGAGGGGTGGTGGCCCTTCCCAGCGTGCATGCGTCTTCACCATCATGGTCCCGTCTCGAGCCCCGCTCTGCCCTGGGCTGAGGGATGTCCAGACAAGCTCAGCTGGGTGGATGCAGCGTGCTCCATGACAGTGGACACTTTACACACCCGCGTAGGGTCCCCAGGAGCAGTGTCTCCCCCCGGACAGTGAGACAGTGAGCGCAGTTTCAGGCATGGCTGCAGGGGGCCGCGGCGGGGGCGGCGGGGGGGGGGGGCGGGCGGTGCAGTATACTGCTCTGCAGAATGGCGCCCATGGGAATTCGGACGTGACTTCAGAGTTTACCTGACGCTCCCCAGGAACCTTGGAGCCACAGATGGAAAGCACGCCCTGCTAGAGACACTGAGGTTGAAGGCCTAGATCCAGGCCGACCTGTCATCTTCGAGGGTGGCGGGCGGACTCTTGAGTTGGGTGTGCGGTGGGAAACTGGCCCTCTTTACCAGGGAGGTGACTAAAGGATCGTGGTCTGTCTTTGAGTTGCAGTGAGCAGTTGAATCAAGGGGGGACCTGAGAGCTCGGAACGTGGCATCAGCTGGACCCCTTGGCGCTCTTCCGTTCAGGGACACAGAGGACCCACGGCCATTCACAGACTCTTCATGCAGGGTCCTCAGGAGGGTATCCGTATGCTGAGAATGTTCCAGAGCCCACGTCCTATCAGGGGATACTGAGGCTCAGGCCTGAGACTTGTTCAGTCTCTAAGAGACGTCTGGAACACACGCTCTGCCCTAATAAACACTGTGCTCATCCTGGCGGCTGACACTCCAGCTCATGGTGCTCGGAGCTCTTCGATCGGGATTCATAAGGATCCGTCTGCAGGGTGTGCAGGATGCAAGGTGCCCATGGGAAAGTACACTCCCATGCCTCACGCCACATCACACACACACACACCCCCCCCACGTCACTCAGACAGGCGCACAGGGCTGGAATCTTCATGATGGAAATTGGCTGTGGCTTGAGCGAGGACACCTGGCTCTCAGTGACCTGTTCGTCACCTCCTGAGACAGGGCACCTGAGCCACAGCACATGGTTGAGGAAGTGTCAGGATTGGGAGTTATCAGACCTACGAGTCTCAGCTCCAAAAGCAAAACAGCTATTGAATTTCAAGCAGGTTATTAGGAAGGCATTTCTACAGCGAAGTCCAGGGTATGTCCTGAGCCGAGGACAGAAAGTCTGTTAGATCGATTTAAAACCTTTAAAATCATTTCAACCATTGATTTATATCCAGGGATCTGGCAAGTGGCTTTAAAATCAAAATTAAAAATAGCCTCTGAAGTAGCAGATGGAGAATGTGCGCTTATGCTTCACCCTTCAGACTGAGGAGCCCTGACCCTCCCCAGACAACCGGTGACTGAGTCACTGTGTGAACCAGGGACACTGCCAAGCCCCCTACGCGTCCCCGTCATACATAATACAAAGTATAAATGTGGCGGCCCCCGAACGTCTCCCTCTGGCGCTCAGGGTGATCCATAAAACCGATGGCTTAGCAGGGCGCTGGGCTTACAAAAACCAAGTGTTCAAAGTCATAGGATTTTAAAATGAGCTCCATGTAGATAAACAGTGAAGCCATAAAAAATGGCAAATACCTAGAAACATATTTTGAGGGCCTGGAAGGATTTTAAGTGTGTTTACTCTTATACTGTGGAGCTCACGCTGCCTCAGAGGAAGATCACCAAGAGATCCAAAAGGTTTCGAGGTGTTGGTTTGAGATTCTCAGATTTGTTTGAATCCTTTAAAGTGGTGACTGATGCAGTAGAGACTAGAGGAGGTCAAGGGACGTTGGGGGACACAAGACCCCTCTCGTAGAAAGGTGTTAGCCCAGGAAAGGGATGTGTCATGTCCACAGAAAGAACATTGAGTAGTTACTGTGATCTCAGGTAACTCCAGCCAGATGGTTTTGAGTCAGAGTTCACTTGTGTGCCCGTCCAAGGCTGCATGTCCAGGAAGCTGTCACAGATGAGCAGGCGTCACACCGGTGGCCAGGCAATACCAGGTTCCTTTCCACATGCGCATCGGTGCCACGCCAGGAAGGGGAAGCTTCTGGCTGATGCGCTAGCACAAGAAACAGCTTAACAGAAGGAGTCCCCAGGTCACCGTCCTGTTTAACCATCGAGACGTAGAAGAGATGGAGCAGATGTGGCAAAACGCGCTTGTGTGCCCGGTTGGGACAGTCTGTTTTCCGGGGAGTGCTGCCTGCGTGCTTAAGACTGGCTGGGCGCACACCGGAAGCCGACCTCGCCCAGGGTCCCTAGAGTGAGTGCCTGCCAGCCGGGCGGTCTGGCCCAGGGTGACGTGCCAGACGGGGACCCCCATGCCCGCTGCCGCTGCAACTCACCTGTCATGTGGATGGGGGGACGGGGCTCTCAGGAAGGGGGAGTAGGGTCAGTCTGATTGTCACATCCCACTCAGAATGTTTAGTACTCCCATGGTCTGAAAGAAGAGCTCAGAGTCCAAAGTCCAAGTCTATCCTCCACCTGAAATACTGAGATCAAGGACCTTGGAATCCCCTGGGAGTTGTCCAGGCACAGAACTCGGTGACGTGTTCACTCACTTCATTGAAGAGTTGTGTCTCGGCGTCTGACAAGAAGCCTGCCTCCTAAACCCTTGTGGAAGCCCCTTCCCTCCATCCGCACCTCCCCCCTGCAGACCAACGGGTCTCGCAGAGTGAAGGCAGGGGGTGTCCTCCGCTGGTGCCACCGGGGACGTGGAGATCCTCCGCGGCGGAGGCGGGGGTCACACCCCGACAGGTGCATTTGCGCAGCCCCCCTCCCCATGCGGAGCCCCCCTCCCTCTCGTGCAGCAGGATCCGTGGTGTGTGACGGGGGCCCAGCCTTGAAGGAGGCCCGTCCTGCTCACCGGGACACCCCTCCCTGGGAGGCACACCCACGTCTCCCAGAGAACGCAGGGCCGCCGGCCACGGGCTGCCGGCCTGGAGTTCCTCCGTCACTCTGAGGCACCAGCAGTGCCCCTCCGGGCTCACTTCACACGGGTCCCTGCGCTCAGGGAGCATTCTCCTGACTTTTGAGACCCAGGACGTCATTTGGCATAGTGACCACAGAAGGCACAGCATCAAGAGGGACCCAAACATAAATTCCAGAGTCTGGGCCATGACGACCCATCACTGTAGGCGCGACTGTGACAAATGTGCCACTCTGCGGGGGAAAGTTGATAGTGGGAGGCGGCCTGGGGGGAAGGGGACGGACCGGAAATCTCTGCACCTTTTGCCGTGGGCCTAAACCTGCTCTAAAACCTAACGACTCTTTGCTTATTTTTATTTTTTTAAGCTTGTTTCTTGTGAGAGAATGGAGGGGAGGGGCAGGGAGCGAGAACCCCAAGCGGGCTCCGCGCTGGCAGCGCAGAGCCCAACGGGGGGCTCGAGCTCACGGACTGTGAGACCGTGGCCCAAGCCGAGATTAGAAGCCAGCTGCTCCGTGGGCTCAGCCCCCTGGTGCCCCGGAGTGGGTTTGTTCCAGATGAAGAGCCAGCGGCTGGGGCGGGAGCTGCCCGCGGCAGCGGGACTGTAACCCGGCAACAGTGGCCAGCGCCGGGCTCACGTGCTCTCCGTGTGTTTCTGCAGGGCGTGAAGAAGCTGGACGTGCCCTGTGGCGGCAGAGACTGCAGCGGCGGCTGCCAGTGCTTCCCCGAGAAAGGAGGGCGGGTAAGTCCCAGCGGCGCACCAGCCTCCCCCTACACGCACCCCCACCCCGAAGCGCCTCCGGTCCCCGGACACGCAGCAGCAGACTCCGCTCAGAGACGTGTCAGACGCGTGCAAACACGAGGCAAAGCTGGTCACTTCACACCACGCTCCAGAGGGAGGTCACGGGTCACTTGCTTCCACACCTTTGCGCTCGTTACTTGTTACGAAGCGTGTCTTATCCGTGTGCGATGATAGAAACACGGGAACTGCACGGAGCAAACGTGGCTGTGGCCACGCCCCGCCCGGTGTCGGTACAATCGTGTTCTGGAGGGTGCAAGCCCCTCTCCCAAAATCACCCTACTCACCCCCGAACGTCCTTCCTGCAGCGCGGTCATCAGGTAAGTCTGAGAAGAGGCCGCCCCGCATCAGAACCCAAAACACGGACGGATGTGGGTTCCTTTCGTGAGGTCGAAGGGGCCGGCTGTCCCGACGCCATTTAAGCTGATGCTGGGTGTCGGCATCACTGATTTTGAGAAGAGATGGTTCATATTTGCCTGTGTGAGCCGTGTTCGGGTGGCGAGCATATTTCGTTTTACGACACGGTGTTCTGAGGTTTCACGCGTTGGGACTACGTTTCCCCATGGGGCCCCTGCGGGTCCTCCAGGGGCCACGGCCTGAGAGCGGGTGGGACGCATTGCCTGTGTTCCCTGATGCCCCTGAATCAGAGCGGACAGCGCTCCCAGACGCGTCACCCCCCCCCAGTCCTGAGGTCACGACGGTTGGCGGCCCCCACCCCCATTCCCACCCTCGGGATGAGGGTGCGCCTCGTGGAGCCCGGCGGGGCCAGTCGGCAGCTGGCCGGGCGCTGGGCCCTCTCCTGCCCGAGCCCCCCCCACGAGTCAGACATGTAAAATTTGTGACCGACAAGGAACCCCTCACCAACACGTGACCGACGAACCATCCTCTCGGTGCCGAGGACCACGCCCAAAGCTGCCGTCCCCACGGGCTGCGTCCCTCGTCAGTCATGGTCCTCAAGGCAGTTGCTGCTGCCGTTGACCTAGCAAAGTTGCCTGGGTGGTTCGGTTGGTTAGGCGTCCAGCTCTTGGTTCCGGCTCAGGTCCTGATCCACATGAGTTCACGGCTTGAGCCCCACGTGGGGCTCTGCACCGTCAGCATGGAGCCTGCTTGGGGTTCTTCCTCTCTCTGTCCCTTCCCGGTTCTCACAGGCCTGTGCACTCTCTCTCACAATAAATAAATAAGCTGAAAAATAATAAAAGATTTGCTGACCAAAGATTATACATCAGCACTTAACAAGGTTTATGTCTTTTTTAAATATATGGAAGCCATTGCATGAGATTGAAAATCCCCCTGGGTCCCTTGCTATTGACTTTCCCAGCGATGCTTCTGGAACAGGAGTGACCATGCCTGATGCAAAGCACCCCCCCCCAGGGCCTGGCCCAGCCTGCCGGCTGTAGACGGGCAAGAGGGAGACGCATTGATGGTTTACAGGTATCTGTGGGACTCGCCCACGTAAGAGGGAATTCAGCCCCAGAGACTCCACATTCTTCTCCACGTGATCAGCCACACAGAACCCACACGGGGCAGAAGGGCATGGAGTCGCTTCCTTCTCACATTGTGTGATTGTTTTATGCAGAACCAATATAGTGACATCTCCCATAACGGTTTTTTACAAATTTTGTTCTTCAGTAAAGATAGTTCATCCTGATTATTATTTGTTTTAATGCATGGATCATTAACACGCAGTGCCCTGTTAGTTTCGAGGGTTCGGTGTAACGATTCAACAGTTCTGTGCATCCCCTTGTGCTCATCAAGCGTGCTCCGAATCCCTCTGTCTCTCCCCGCCCTCCACCCCCCCTTCTCTGCTGACCACCAGCTTGTTCTCTGTATTTAAGGGTCTGGTTTTTTTGTTTGTCTCTTCTTTTCTTTGTTTGCTCATTTGTTTTGTTTCTTAAATTCCACATGAGTGAGATCATGTGCCATTTGTCTTTCTCCAGCTGACTTATTTCATTAGCCCTGCATTTTATTTTTCTGTGTAGTTATGTGCTTGTAGGGAATTCCAGAGGTCTTCTCGGAGCGGTTATGAGCGGGGAGACTCCTAAGGGTCCCTAGGTCTCTCTCAGTAAATTTGCACTGAGGGCTTTTAATTTCCCATCATCCCTCATCCACAGCATAGCCTGGCGCTGCTGCTGCGCGTGGCCAAGTAGGTAACTGACACCTGCCAGTTCATCTGGTTCACACGAGTAATCCAGACCCCCGCCCGGCTCTGCTTGCCTCTAGTTCTCCAGACAGGTTATGCTAACATTAAGGTGAGATGCGGCAGTTGTCAGAGTGTTGTTCAAGAGACAGAGCCGCGTGGTAGCTGATTGGGGGCCTGGCCTGTGGGACCCCCACGGGTAGCGCGCTGGCTGCGTTTGCCCCCTCTCCGCACTGCCCAGCGCCTCACACCACAGCGGACCTTACAGGCACAAGTCGGGTGTGTTAGCAGTCAGCCTGGGTGTTAGTCAACGAGATGATACAAAGGCTGTTGGTAAACAGTAAGAAAAATATTAGGAAAGAGAGAGACAATGCCATTTATCATGTTCTACGGGGCGAGCCTACATTCGTGGACATATTCGTTGTCAGGACAGTTGCATCTACATCATTAACGCGCTTGATAAGGAAGGATGCCCAGTCCAGTCCCAGAAGCCTGGTGTGTGGACACTAAATATTTGTTAATTAACAAATTTCCCCAGATGTGTTCCTGGAGACAGCAGGGCTATTTCTATCCTCCTCTTGGACTGATAATATTTTTTAAAAGTAATGTAATGCATAAAAATAGCAGTTGGATGGAGTCCGCTGTTCGAGAGCTGAGTGCATACTTGGTCCTTTCCCACAGCTCCCCCAGGGTCCCCTGCCGTATGTTTTCCCCATGGTGCGGCTGGAGCAGGATGACAGTGCCTCACCACGGAGCCCTCTGCTCCCGAGGCCCTGGACAGCCAGCCTTATATGGGCACGGGGTAGAGTTCACTTGCTCCTCATCATGGTGACAGAGCCACCAGAAGCTGCATGTCACCGGATAACTTTTGGACCCTGAGCAGAAATCACAAATGTACTGTGGATTCTGATTCCAAATGAATTCTCACGTTACCGAATGAACAGGCTCGGCGTACAGTGCGCACAGCCTGCCTCCCCGGCGCTCGCCGGCGGGCGGTGGGGGGTGCAGGGGGAGCCGGCCAGCCCCGTGGGCTCAGCGTCCGGCGGCAGCAGGGGTGTGGAGGGCAGGAACCGTGGCCCCGCCGTCCACGCGCTCTTCCCTGCCCAGTCAGAGCTGGAGGGGGGGGCGGGGTGCACCAGGCCCCAGGCCCTAGTTCACACGACAGGGAAGGGGAGCGTGAGGCACACCTGCTCCGTGGGGTCCAGAACACGGTCCAGCCCTCAGACTTGGAGGACGGATCTCCTGCCTGCATTCCTGTTGCCAGCCGGTGATCTGCACGGCGGAGGTTCTCCGCGGCTGGGAGGAAAGGACGCAGGCCAAACGAGGGGGGACCCGGCCCTCTCTCCTCGCGAGTCAGGGTGCTCTGGCCACCTCTCCACCCTTCCCTTCAGTGGTTCAGGGAGCAAAACAGAACTTCAAGGAAAGAATTGGTAAGAGAGTGAGAGCAGGGGAGGGGCAGAGAGAGAGACAGAATCCCAAGCAGGCTCTGTGCTGTCAGGGCAGAGCCTGAGGTGGGGCTCGATCTCACAAACAGTGAAATTATGACCCGAGCTGAGGTCAAGCATCAGATGTTTTACTGAGAGCCACCCAGGTGCCCCTAAGTGAATTGATAATTTTTTGCTGTTTGAGTGTCTCTATTCAAAATAAACTGTTGGTCACCTGGGGGGCTCAGCTCAGTCAGTTGAGTGTCCAACATCAGCTCAGCCCCGGGGATCACCGTCCCGGCAGCAGGTCATGATCTCAGGGATCATGAGTTCGAGCCCCACATCGGGCTCTCTGCTGTTGGTGCAGAGCCTGCTTGGGATTCCCTTTCTCCCTCTCTCTCTCCCCCTCCCCAACTCATGTTGTCTCCCTCCCTCCCTCCCTCTCTCTCTCTCTCTCTCTCTCTCTCTCTCTCTCTCTCAAAAATAAACATTAAGAAAATAAAATAAACAATTGTGTATATAATGGAGTGATTAAAAGTTATAACTCCTCACTCGTCGCGCAGGGTGATGGGCACGAAGGAAGCTGGCCAGCTAACTTTTCCAAGCCCCCTCCCCTGTCTCTAGTCATTTTACTCTTTCTTTCTTCATATATTTTGTATTTTTCTTCTGTGGGGGTGGAAGTCCATTGGACAGAAAGCATTCGAGCTCATTTCCGTTCCAGAACTTCCGTCAGAGCGGTGCGATGCACCAGGTGGTACAAAGGTCAACAACACAGACGACGGTACGGAGAGCAGGCAGGGCGTCCAGTTCGACACATAGAGACATCTCTGTATTTGCTCATGAACTTACCCAGAGGTCGTGAGATTCTCAGGTTTCTCCAGCTGAGGTCAGCTTTCGTTCATTGTTTCGGTTCCTTAGGCAGGTTTGTGTCCCCCCCGCCCCCAGCCAGCCCTTTGACTTTTGACGATAAACTCTGTTTCCCCAGGCAGTCAGAAATTTTAGAAATTGGTAAATACCAAGACGCTGTCTAGGTCCACATTGTTGGGAATGATGGAGATGGGCGGGCTGTGTGAGAAAAGAGGACCCGCAGCTTTGGTTCCCAGAGCTCTGTCCTCGGCGCCCGTGGGAGGGCGTTGGCACCCCCCACCCCCCTCAGCACTCAGCCACCCACTCGCCCCCCATGGACCTGACAGCGCAAACCACGGGACCTGAGACCAGCACCTCACGTGCACAGTGGTGGCGGTCCACACCAGGCTGTGTGTAGCTACCGCGTCCTTTCATGTGGCCAGGAGTTTCCCACAGTCTGTGGGTCCCTGGACTGGAGTCAAAGTATGAGTCAATAATTCGTAACCTCACAAGATTCCTTAAATTCAACAATGTAAACCAAAGCAAAAGGAACCAGAGAGACACTGAGTGAAAGAGGAAGCAGGGAAGAGCAGACATAGGACTCTGGGGCGGGGGAGCAGGCGCCCTATGACAGTGAAAAGATTCATTGTCTTTGGCCACTTGCTATCAGCTCAGAGGAGTAGCGACCAAGAGATGAAGGGAAGCAGAGCCCTGGCCCCAGGGACGGGGGCAGAGGGACCCAGAGCAGCTAAGAACCACAAGCGATTGGCCAGATCTTCTCTGTAAGGTGAGCCACAGTCGTGCTGATGTCTAAACTGTGTCGCAGACCGTAAGCCCGACCCTTAGATGTGAGTAGCCAGGATTGCAAAATAACACTGAAGTTCTTCTCTGAAATGGCTCAGTACAAATCTGAAAAGTGGGTAGAGCAGCGCAGTGCTACGAGAAATCTTCAGTTCAGAATGTGTGCGCTGGGCATGGCCACGCCCCGCCCCAGGTTTCCATGGCAACATGGCCACCACCTCCGCATGTGATGGGATCAGAATGTTGGTGCCGCTGTAGGAGACGTCTGTTCAGACCAGCTGCTGTTTCCTGGCACTTTCTCATGGGACACTCGGTACTTTAACTGAAGTCACCTCCAGGGGCACCGGGGTGGCTCCGTTGGTTGAGGGTCCAGCTTTGGCTTCGGCTCAGGTCATGATCTCATGGTGCGTTCGAGCCCCGAATCCGCTTCTGTGCTGACAGCCAGAGCCTGGAGCCCGCTTTGGATTCTGCGTCTCCTTCTCTCTCTGCCTTCTACCACTTGCTCTCTCTTTCTCTCTCTCTCTCTAAAATATAAATAAGCATTTAAAAAAATTAGAATCCACCTCCTATGTTTTATAAACTATCACTGTCCAGAAAAGACAATGAATTATTCAGAAGTAGGCAGGACATGACCTGGGCGCTGGGCTTTCGTACCGCTGTCCACACATAGGGCTCACCTGCTTTCCACACCGTGCAGCTGCCGTTAGCGTGCTTTCGCCGTGGTGGATCTGGCTCATCAGATGCTACAGTCGCTGCGACAACTCATTTACGTGTTACTTTCCTCGCGACGTGAAACTCGCGTCGCAGCAGGTTTGGACAGGGCCCGCCCCACTTGTAGGTCACGGGCAGTGATGTGCTTATGTTTGCCATCATGGGAAAACCCCGCTTTCTTTTGGCCGTGGAAGTTTGTGTGCCTTCAACACTCAGATACATGCTGTGTGCTATCTATGAAGGAGGCACTTGTCCAAGAGAAAGGGGTGCATGAACAGAGGGGTGCCTGAACAGCATGGGGCAAGGGCCTGAGGTAAGGGTATGCCCTGAGCGCTTAAGGGGCCATGAGAGAAGACACTGGTGCGAGGCGAGGTCCTAGAGCACAGGGCAAGGGCGGTGAGAGGACCAGGTCCGAGTCCCAGGGAGGTGAGAAGCCACTTGAGGGATGTCCTGAGAGCAGCCATGTACCTTATAACTCAAGTCACAGAGCCCCATGCGTGGGGAGGCCGGTGAGTTCACGTCTTGGTGACCTGGTTCTAGTCAAAGAAAACACCACGGAACAGTAGATTATATACAGCCATAGTTGGAGACTGGAATTTGAAAACCAGTGTATACGTTTGACACATACTGATTACGTGTCTGCCACGTGCCAGGGCCTGTCCCAGCACCAGAAATACAGAAGTAAGCAAAGCAGTCAATATCCCGAATCTTTTGGAGCTTTCTAGATCCATGCTCTCCAGAACAATTTTCTGCAAAAATGGAAGGAGTCTGTCTACACTGTCCATCATGGCTACTGGGGCATTTAAAATGTAGAGGAATTTTAAATTGTATTTCATTTTAGTTAACAAAAATTCAAATTAAATGGCCCCCACGGCTACCATATTGAAGATCACAGTTCTAGTGAGCGTGGAGGTGGAGAGTAGAAGAGACAGTGAACTCCCTGTGAGTCTA
Source organism: Suricata suricatta (assembly GCF_006229205.1). Classification (NCBI taxonomy): domain Eukaryota; kingdom Metazoa; phylum Chordata; class Mammalia; order Carnivora; family Herpestidae; genus Suricata; species Suricata suricatta. The sequence continues at coordinate 2,419,586 of NC_043703.1, read as the reverse complement.
TAGGCATGTTCTAGATATCAAATCCTAGGCAAAAATAAAGCACAATATAAAGTCAGGGCTTTGTGAAAGTAACACCAAGATTGTAACCTGCTGGGTTTGTATCTTTGCAAAAAAGATGTTATCTTGAAAAAACAGAGACACACGAGCAGGGCACATTGGCAGTGGTGTCTGTAGCGCACAAGACTCGTCACACCCTCCACCGTGCCCACAGCCTCAGGGACACTTGCGTTTCCAGCGTGAGCTCTGCTCAGGGCCTTCCCTTCTAGAGGCTCTTTGTCTCACTGCTTTGGGGCAGGAGACCTGTGCTCACCCGGTCGTCAGCTGTGGAACATCAGGCTTTTCTCTCTCTCCTCCTGCCACGATCCAGTAAGTGTTTGCTTCAAGCAGGGCTTTCGGCAGACCGTTGTAGAAACGCATGGATGGTGCAGCTGGAGAAGAGAGGCGTGGCTACGCGGCCCTGGCCCACTCCCCAGTTTACCCGGCCCAACATGGCAATCATTTCATTTCACAAGGACCATTATGACACTAGTCAGGGTGTGACAGAAAACGGGCCCGTTTGGAGCTCATCCAAAAGGAGGAACACATTACTAAAATCCTAAATAGACAAAATGATAATACCGCCTCGCTGAACAGACTGAACGAACACCATTCTGGACAGAATCTGATGGTTGCAAGTCAATGCTTAGAGAGAACATGTGTTTTCGCCACCACTGAAATCACCACGGTCTTCATCCCCAGGACACACTGCCCTGGGTTGTTTCCAACCGGTAAAATATGTTGTTAAATAATAGGACCCATGCAAGTCACCGGTGAAAAGGAATCAGAGTCATGCTGGCCTAGCATGTATCAACCCCAACAGAAATGACCCATGACACAACTGCTGATGGCAAGCAGGTATCTGAGGGCCGCTGGAGGTACCAGAGAGCACGTTTGCGGCAGGAGCAGCACGTGTCCAGTGATGGACGACGAAGCGTTGGCCCGCAGGATGTCTTGAGTACCTGCGTGCAAGGGAAGGATCGTAGAGGTCCTCCTGCCTGATTCACCCACTTCTCCCTCTCCGGATGGATACTTTATACAAACACGCCTCAAAAACCGCATTGGCGGCTAATGCCACACTGTGTGGCACGTTGTCACCACTCTGTGCTCTTGAATGTCCAGGTGCTGCTCATGAAAGGTGGCTTCCCAGTGCCACAGACACCACAGATTTTCCACGAAGCATCTGTTACTCTGGAAAAATGGGGGAGGGGAGATGACACCCACTATCTCGTTCTAAGAGAACCACACATCCAAACGGCCCCCCTCTGAATTTACACCTAAACAAATGAAGCATACAGTAGACATTCTTGAAGCCCAAGCAGAAGACAGAGCCACATTGAGAGAAAACTCCTTATTTTTGTGCTTAGGCAGTCTCTGTTTCCCCAACCCTTTAACCATAATCTGTGATCATATTTTATGTGTATGTAAAAAGTATGATTTCTGAAGATGCATAAAATTGGCCCGAGGAGGCCGGCCGGCTGGTCAGAGCGGGTGGCGGAGCCCCCAGGAGCCTCCCATGGACACTGGGTGGTGGCCTGAGCCGGCGGAAGCCCAGGGACCCAGCCCGTCCTCACCAGCCTCTGGCACTCAGGGTGGCGACCAAATGATTAAGTGGGCGCTCGTCCAAAGTTGACCGTTCTGGGGAAATGGCCCTTCATGACTTCAAGGAAAATATCACATCAGCCCGTAGCCAGGATAATGATGGTAGTAATGATTCTGTGTCTTGATTGAAAATCTCACACAGACGTCAATAGACGGCTCATACACTGGGGAAAGAGAAATGAACATTCCCACTATTCTAGAACCAAAGCAAACCAGTGCTCTGCCCTTAGAAATCCTTCATTTGTCCCACCTCCTGACGGAGTGTTCTGACAAGCATAGCATTAAAGCATTTCCCTTTCGGCTGCAGAGAGAACACCAGTCTTCAAAGACCTTCGTTTTGTTTTATTCACGTCCAGCTCACTCTAAGTAAACAATTGCAGTATTTCTAAAAAGACCAGAGCAGAGTTGTTACCAAGCATAATTGGCTTTCTAGAAGCAAATCTGGAAACAGAAATGTTGGCTCTGGGTCTGTCATCTGCCCCGCAGGGGAGGAGGGCGCCGCGCACCGTTGGGGCTTCACGTGCCGAAAGCGTGTCCGCCCGCCCGCGGTGGTTCCTCTCAGGGTTCTCCCGCCGGGGGCGGTCTGGCCAGAGGCTCCGCGTGCTCGCGTCGAAGTCCTCGGACATCTCACTACTCCCAAAGCAAAGAGAAAACCAGTAGGTCTCGTGGCAAAGTTTTGAAAATACTTTTTGTTTTCTTCCAGAGATAGTAAAACAGTAACCAGAGAAAAATGGCGGAAGGGACCAGATGACCCTCCTGCACACACTTTTCCCACTGAGGGGCCCTTAGAATTTGCCACCTACATGAACACACACTGGGGGTGCCCTGGGAAGAAGGAAGTCGGGGTCATCTCGTCCCTTCTCTGTGTTCTTCCCTTTAAATCAGAGGGAACTGCCCTTGTCCTCAAAGTCACGAGCAGAGATACTGGATACATCACTGGTATCCGGGCGAGCCGACAATAAATGTAATTCTGACAGCTTCGAGGCCTTCCAGAATTTTCTTAAGAAGCTGCCCAACCTGCAGCCCCAAACTGCCTGTGATTCGGAGCCCTCTGGCATCCCACCCAAGCTAGCGCATTGTGGTGTAGACAACCAAATCATTCAAGTCGTCCGAGGTCTGACTCATGTGGGAAGCACAAAGCAGGCCTTCAAAAGGGCACATGTCCCCACTGATGAGAAAGGTCAAAATATCCCCATCCCTCCCCTCCCTGCATCCAGCCTAAAAGCTTAAATTCTGGAGCAATGGAAGCAGGAAGAGCAGTCCCCAGGAACGCGATGCAGACCTTGTATTGTGGTCGATTTCCTCCCGAGCCACTGTGAGGGCATTGAAAATCCCACCATAGGAACCAAAGTTCTGTATCCAAAACACTGTTAGAATGGATAATTCCGAAAGGATTGGAACCAGAAAGGGAGGAGGGGGGCAGGCAAAACAAAGTGGGAATGAAATGGAAGTCATTAATGCTGGGTAAATAATATCTTTGGCCTAATAGTTCTCAGCTGCCTTGTCGGCGTCGATGTTTTTTATTAAATTGTTGTCTCTGTGAAGCACTGTAACTATCCTTCAAACCTGAAGTCTGGTTTAAATAAAGAAACAGAAGGACGAATGAGTTCCATGGTGAACTTGGCCTCCGCGGTAAAAATCACAGCGCTGGCTGTTTCAGCGCTGCATGGCAGTCATTACTTTCTTTTTAAAAAATACACTTTCAGTGGCGATAATTGCATTTTTAAAGGCTTGTGAAGAGAGTGGTCATATTTCAAAAGAACCCTGACGTCCAGATCAGTGTTTATGCATCGAACCCATACTTAGTATCTGCCAACAAAAGTAGCGTTTCTCAGGTTTGGTAAGAGACCCGTTGCCAGAGCCTTTGAGGACGCCGTGGCTGCAGGGAGCTGGGACAGAATTAACAGGATTCTGTGACTCCGGGGAGCGGTTCCCTTTTTGTTCATGTTGCTTTTAACATCGTGTTCGTCAGCCCGGCCTAGAGGGGAGGCGATCCTTTGCCTGAGCAGCCGGGGGCACAAGGGCCGGGCTCACAGGCAATCCTGGCACAGCCCAGGCCACAGCTCCGCAGCCTGCGGGAAGGGAGGCCCGACCAGGAGCCCAGACAATTCCAGCAGAACCCTGAAACATGAGGCCAGACTTCCTGCGCTTGGAGGCCTGAGGGTGAATTCCTCATCCCTTAACACCTGATATTTTACAAATATTTGTGTTTCTCTCCATAGAGTGATAGAATTATGGGTGTAGTACATTGACAAATCTTGTCCCCAGTGTCACACCGAGGAAAAGGGGAAGAGGGCATCTAAGATTGATGGCAACCTGTTCTGTTCTCGGGGGTTAAAAAAAAAAAAAAAAACCCAGAGTAGATTTATATACGTCCAGAGTGGAGTTCGTGTTAAGAACTCCATTAACGAAAAGTGTAGGATATTACTGCAAAAGAAAAGCGTCTAAGTCTAACCAAAAGTTGAACCAGAAAAGTTCAGCTCTCCTTCAAGATCGGAGTTCTCCTTAGACTTGCAGAGAACAGTGGACGCACCTGAAGTTTCAAGACAGTAAGATTCATCCCATGGGCTTCACTTGAAAGAAACGCAGTGGTGGTAGACACACCGCTGACAAGAAGTCGGATGAGCCTGTTTGAGCCCCGAGGATATTTCTTTCTGTTCCCTTATCAGATCCACATTTTTCTTAGAGTTGATTCCTCCTGTAGCTGGTGTTTTTCATGAGCTTGTTTTGCCCTGAAAGAGTGTATTTTGAAAGCAAGGGATGCCAGGATGGTGACATCAGCCTGCTTCTCAAGTGCGGCACAGGAGGTGAACTAAAGATCATCCTGGGGAGGGGACTTGGCCTGCACCAGTCACAGAAGAAAGTTCTGTTAGTGCCATAACTGTGTTATACGTAAACAGCCATGTCTAAGCACTCAGACTGGACACAAGGAGAAAGAGGTTGAACTAAGTAATAGCATTAGGATGTTTAATTAGAAACCAAGATGGCTGAGTTAACACGTCACTACAGCACAGCTGTATAGAGAGTTTCGTGTGAGGGTCAGGCATCACAAGACCGCTAAAGTTTGTGCCATCAAAGAGACCACTGTGGGACACTACTGATGGTGGCCCGTCCGCCAGAACCCCGTCACAGCACGTGAGAGGTGGCCCCGCACTGGGGCGTATGCTGTGGTCGCTCCCACCGGAGCTCCTGAGGAAACTGTAGGAAAGCTTAGCTTTGGCACGTGCCCATGTCCCTGCAGGAAGAAGCCCGCCCCCGAGCGCACCAAGCATACGCACAAGCATGGGCGCGCCAGATGGCCACGCTCCCCTCCAGCCCCCACCCCTCCGACCCCAGTGAGCTTTCCCTTCCTTCATCCCGCCAGCCCCCAGTCCAGTCTTCTTCTCCTCCACATTGACTGATCTCACAGGATTAGAGGAAAGCATGCGGTCTCCTAACCTGTATCATATTGAACTACCGTGTGTGGCCTCAGCTGGGTCCCTGACCTCCTGACCCGTTGCCTCTGTGAAGACGGTCTTCTAAGTTTCTCCCCTTCCTCCTTCGGTCCTGGCTGTCAGATTTCAGCTTAGCTTCCAAGCAGCTCCCTGACCCGTGTGGAGGGCGTGGAGCTTTCCCCTCTGGCCGTGGGTGCTTCTGAACCCCACCATAACGTCCTGTCCCCCCTCTTACCAAACACATTCTTGCACTGGCTCACAAGGGAAGTACTTCTCCCCCCAAATCCATTCCTCATGTAAGTTTTTTGCCATGTTCCTTTTTGGTTTTTACTTTTTGACTATTGGTGTTCCATGCTTAGCAAATTTGTAAAGCCCGATCCGAGATTTTACTTTGATTGCTGTGAAGTTGGTACGAGACCCAGCCGGCACTTGTGACTTGGAGATGGGGACCCATGGGCACTCTCCTGCCCCTTGCTCTCACACGTCCAGCACTGAGCTAATTCAAACACGGACATTTCACGAAGAGGGCTCGTAACCAAAAAGGGGGTTTCTAAATGTTAATTGCCGCTGGTATTTTTAGGACTTTATTTTGAGGGTGGCATCGATGAAAGGGGGTAGGTAGCCATCTACATACCCTTGAGTAGAAGAATTAGACTAAGGAAGTAAACAAAAAGAACTTTGTGGATGAAAACAAACTCCTTAATTCCAAAAGATTAAAAAGACTTCCTTAGTAGAAGGAAATAAAAGTTCACAAAACGGGTGCCCTTCAAAAATGTCAGTTATCTGGGAAGGAAAGATGAGTAATGGAAATCCCATGTGGATCAGAAAGATGAATAGATTATCCCATGAAACTAGCATTGACAGAGGGTGAGGAGCCCTGGACCGCCACCCCACACCCCTTCCCAGCCGACACGGGGGCCGGCGGAGACAGCCTCTGGGCTAAGATCATTCCTCTTAGAATTAATGCATGTAAGATTCAAAAAGTAACCCCAGGATTACACACATCATATGCATATCTATGGATTTTTACTTAATGTATTTTGCATTTACTAAATATATGTTGTATCTGTGTGCGTTTCCAGGAGAAAAGCATTTTGCTATCATAGGAAACCCTTTCTCACATGCTCAACATAGTTATTTTTAGCATTTAATCTTATCTCAGAAATTAAAATGAACCCTGGCATGGATTTTGAATGCCCTGAAACTTTATTAGAATACACTCTTGCCATTTTCCATTTGTCAGGTTTTCCTATCAGACTATTCCAGATGTTTCTGAACACTTGGCACAAGAATTGATTATTTTTGACACTGTCGGGTATTTCGATCTGCTTCTCCTTTGGGCACAAATATCCTTTGTCGTTTGGGAGACGTGGGCCGAGGCGGGGGGACGTCACCGTCACAGGGGAGAACGCTAGAATCCAACCCTCCTCCTCTGGTCTGGTGTCGGCTGTTCCAGGAATTCATTGTCGTTCCCGTCCCCACCCATGTGCCCCAGTGATCTCTATATTCTGCTGGCTGTGCGTCAACAGGAACTCCCGGAATAAACCGGCAGGGAGCTGGCGCGCAGATCGGAAGGGAGGCGGGGGCTGCGGGCACCGCCAGGGCCAGCTCCCGCCCCGGGCCGCTCGGGGAGTCCCCTCACCTTCTGCTTTGTTTTGAGATAAGGATGCTACACCCCGCTCTGGGGGTTTCCAAGTGTCCTTACTGTATTTCACGGAAATGCAGAACATAAAAGAAGCACGTACAATTGGATATTTCAAGAGGTTCTGGACAAGGGTGCCATTGAGTTCCCTGAGCCAGACCCCCTGGGGCCCCTCGGAGCACCGCCGAGGTGGGTTGACAGGAGGGCACAGGTCCCGGCTCCGGGCGGGGTCACGTACAGAGAGAAACACTTTCCCAAAACCTCTTCACAGACCTTTTCTTGTCCTCAAACAAGATAATAGCATTTCTGTCTCTGAAGACTGAGTCAGACTGACCCGTTTTTCCTCCCTGTGAACTGTGAGCTATCTCAGAATCGGCGAATCTCCTTCCGACAGGTCAGGACCGAAACGCCATTCCATGGGGGTCGCCTCATCAAAATCACGAGCGCCCGGCTGTTGTTTCAAATTCAGAGGCATCTTATTGTTCGTATGTAATTGTGGTGCGTTTTTAACATGTGCTATTTCTGGAAGGCAAGTAAGCTTTTGGGGGGGCGTCTATAATGATCCTTTCTCCTCTTGCCAGCAGAGATAACCTAAAAAGACAAAGTTTCGTGTTTAAACTACACCTATTCCCGCACTGATATTTTTCCGTGACGCTTTAAGTCTCATCTCAAGGCCATGATAGCAAAGTGTATATTATTTTAAAACCGCCACATGAAATAACCCCTGGTATCTGGTTCCATTTTTTTTAAAAAGAGCAGGTGTTTCCTACACATTTTTTGTCAGGTTTTGTTGTCTTTTGTCTGTGCCTCCAAATTTCCCATTGTCGGGCGTGCGCACAATGCCTGTTATGGAAGATTATTGTTCTGGTTCACATGGTTTTACTTCCGGACTTTGGTGTGTACTCCTGTCGTGAGCTGCCCGCCATGGAGCCAGTTGCCCCATTTTTGAGTAGCCATATGGTTTAGTGACTAACCTTTTATTTTTGGACACATCGTATTTCTCAGAGGTGGGATGTCCGCTACCTGTTTTTGCAGCTAACAAAGAACAAAGAATCCTGATGATCTGGGCCAAAGTGCCTCCTACCAACGCTCTTACTCACCTGGGGGGGGGGGGGTCTGCTCTACTTTTAGAGAGCCCCTGGGCCGCCGAACCCCCCGACAGAGTCAGGACCCCCTCGCACGTGCTGCCCAGCCCACACCCATTACGCCGCAGAAGCACCTTGTAGGCGGGGGGATGCCCCATGGGCGGCAGCCTTCTCTGCCTTCCCTGGTATTTAATCAGACTTTTGGTGGCTCGTACATTTTCAAGAACACATTTTATCTTGTTTTCAGGGAGTGTCCATGGCAGAGGGTTTCGGGTGGTGAGATAGTAGACTTCTCTGCTTTAAAGAGGAAAAATCAAAATATCCCGTAGAACAGTCCCCTCCACGGGATCAGCTAATCACAGATGGGGAGCAGCCATGACCCTCAAGCACTGTACTCAGAAAGTCTGTGACGTGGCGGATTCAACAAAGGGCTTCACGCTCTCCTGTCTCTGTGTGCGGCTCCCGTCCACCCGAGGGTGTTTCCCGTGCTGAGGAGTGCGCCTTCCGATAGAGCCCCGGCTCACAGGTGAGCTTGAGGGCTGGGGATCTGCAGGGCCCTCAAATTCCTCCTAAGGCCACTGAATGTTACATGCACATCCATCACGCGGTCATGCCTCCATCACTCAGCCTCTGGTAAATGACCTCCTTCCTATCTCTGTGATGTTTTGTTGCCACTTTTTAACTGTAAGTTGATGAGGCACGTGCTAAGGTGAGCGTCCACTGTATTTTTACTCTTTTGGATTCGAGAACTCTTCACAACAAAGTACCTGACAGAGACTTTGTGGGTCTACACCATCGACGAAAGAATTTGGAATAACTCCTCACGTTATCCAGCTTGAGAGTTTCCACTGGACTGAAGTTTTATTAATGAGACAGTTGTATCATATTCAAGTTTAGCACAGCCTGTGCATGAAAGGAAAGCACAGAAAATGGTGCCCAGGCGGGTCACCGGGTGTCAGGACGGTGCCCGGCCCCTGCGGGGCGGAGCTTGCTAAGTGGTTTGCATTCATTCACTCACGGTCTTTCCCAGAGCCTGCCGGGTGGCCCCTGGTGTAGAAATCACATCGAGAACAACTAAGCGAGCTGTCCAGACTCCCATCGTTAGGGTTGAGGAAACCAAATCAGAAGCCGGTCCCAGAGCCCATACTCTTGACTCTTCCTGAAGGGCCTGGGGTTGCACGTTTGAAACTCCGTTGTTCCTCGTTATTTCTTTCTTCCTCAGCCTATAATTTCTGCATCAACTATGTCTCATTCTAAACAAAACCATGAAGCCAGAGAAGAAACAAAAATACATAAAACCACAGTTTTGTAAACTAAAAATCCGTCCTTCCCGCATCTGCTTGCATTTATGCTTGCTCTCTCTTCTCCTCCGGAGGCAGCTCTGTTCCACGAGCTGGCAGACCGCCTGTTTGAAGCCCAGCAGGCTCTCCAAATATGGCAAACGTTCTCATTTCCCTCAACACCGACTGCTCTGCTCCCACTGGGCTCCGCGCCCTGCGCGTCTCTGTGTGCACCCCCCACCCGACCCTTGTAATGTCCTGGTTACCCCAGCAGAGTTCCACTAAGTGCGTGGTTTCCTGTCCTCTTCCGAAGCATTCCCAAAGTCCCAGGACCCCCTGGATGGACTGGAAGCTTCTCAAGACTTTTCTTAGTGTATCGAGGGGTGATATTGAGCCGCACTGCCAATAAACCCCCTTGTAGGGTTGTTCAGTCCCAAAATGGATTCATGTAACCCCTGGGGTGAAGCCCTGTTCTCTCTAGAGCCCTTTCACTTTGGGACCAACCTACTCACAGGGGACATATGGAGGGCGCCCCACGGTACAGGAAAGCGCGGTGCCGTGCGATGCAGAGCTCACGCCGAGAGCTGACGTGGTCGTAGGAGGAGGGGGTGAGAAGGACGGCTCAAGTCGTCACTGTGGAGTCAAGTCCCGGCACCACCGCGTGTGTCTGCGGACTGTGGGGGCTCACACATATTCCTCGCCTTCGAACTCTCCCTCTGTAAGTAGGACAGTAATACCCCCTGCAGTAGCTCCAAGGAGGTGATAGGCTTAAATGCTTACATGTTCGGTGTCTGGCACATTCTTGGTGGGTCTTACCATGGGCGTTATTTCTCCCTGGCAGCCTCATCATCACATGAAACGTGAGTCAACTGGACATGTCTGGTGGTGGCTGGCTTTCTGGGCGAGCATCCTTACGGTTAGCGCCACGCCACAGGAGGGTAGAGCAGGCGTGCACCTGACCGCGGCAGGATGTGATCACAGGAGGAGCTTTCAAAATAAGCCCCGATGACCACCTCTTCAAAGAATCTCTCTCTCTCTCTCTCTCACACACACACACACACACACACACACACACACACACCTGGCTCTGCTTTGATTGTGGAGAGATTCACAAAGTTAGGCTCAACTTGGTGAAGCAATACTAAAACTCAGGTAA
>NC_043703.1:2361623-2409251 GCF_006229205.1 Suricata suricatta | reverse complement strand
CCTCTCCCTCTCTCCCTCTCCCTCTCTCCCTCTCTCTCTCTCCCTATCTCCCTCTCTGAACAAATAAACTTTTAAAAAGAAAATAAAATCATCTAAATATATGCTTTATAAAATTAGACTAATTTCTAGTTAATAGTTCCATACCGACAGAATTTAAACCTATTACAAGTATATTTCAACAAAGGGTTTCCTTGCAGAACATTTCTGGTAGGGAAAAATGCGTATTGCCAAATGCTGTCCTTGTTGGCAGTCAGAGCCCGCACTGGGAAAGAGAAGGGTTTGCTCCGACGGGGAACAGACGGGCCTGCGGGAACCCGGCAGAGGCACATCTTGCAAGAACGCTAAAACCGCTGTCACATTTTGGAGCGCTCTGGCGGAGGGGATCTCCCAGCTGTGCTGAATCAAACTATGATGTGAAGTAGGGGATTTCGGCGGGCTCGGCGGGCCTTTGTTCCCGGGGAGGAGCACTTTCTGTGTTCTCGGTGGAGAAGCAAGATGCATGCTTCCAGAATCTTACCTTCATTTATTTTCTACTTCATTTTATTCTTACTTTATATATAAGGAAATACAGACAAGAGGAAAAAAGTTCCATCCAAAGGAAGATAGATATGGGATGAATTTAGAGACTTTCAGGTCTAGAAAGGACCTGCTCCCACTAGGAAATCTCATCCACGGGTGAGGAAACTGAGGCCCACCCTCGTCTAGAGATTTGTCCAGAGCCCCCTTCTTCTGGGGCCCCTGCACTCCAGGGGCTCCCCCAGGAGGAAACAAGACTATAGAATTACAGTAAATGAGGGCGCCCTAGGGGCTCAGTTGGTTGAGTGTCTGACTCTTCACCTCGGCTGAGGTCACGATCTCATGGTCATGAGTTCAAGCCCTGCGAGGGCTCCGCGCTGAGTACGGAGCCTGCTTGGGACTCTCTCCATCCGCCCCACTTTCACGCGCACTCGCTCGCTCTCTCTCAGATAAATAATGAATAGCATTTTTAAAAAAGAGTCACGACACATCAGACAGCCTTTTAAAGTTGATGTCAAGAGCTGGGAGAAAACAGTAACCAAAGCAAGTCGATTACAGGCAACAAAACTAATCCGTGAAATCGGTTTCCCAAGGAAATCACTAAAGCAGATTGTGTCTGGGACAAAGTTCATCTTGAAATTGGCCCCGGCAGGTACCTTCCGAGTGCAGCTTTCGCTGCAGACGGCCTTGGGGGGCCGTGTCGGGGACACGGACTGTCGGGAAGGCCGGGAAGTCTCTCCATCTGATGGGACCTGTCCTGAGGCAAGTACTGTGATCCTTGGTGGCTTCCTTATCCCCACGGCTGGCTCACAGGAGCACATATTTTACTGATATCAGCAAAGCCTTGCGCAAACTCAGAAATGAGACCCGTTCCGGAGGAGACAGAACCAACGGGTCCCGGAGGCCCTTCCTGGTTTGCTCTCCAGGCTTGTGAGGGAGATGACAGACCGGCAGCGGTGAACAGGGTGTAAGTGTACTTGGCCGTGATTTTTAAGTGCACGCCTGGGCGGAGGATGCACACACCTAGGCCGCAGGCGCAGAGCTAGGCCGCAGACTCACAGCCCGCAGGCATGGCGGAGACCTTACTCTCTGGCCTTGGTGGCCGCACCAGGGATTCTCAGCGCCGTTCTGCCCCCCAGGGGACACTAAGCAAAGTCTGGAGGCATTTTCGATGTTACAAGCAGGGAGAGGGAGGCCCGGGCATGTAGGGGCCGGCTGGGCGGTCCACAGGAGACGGTCCCCTGGCCCGAGCGCAGGGGTGGGGCGGGGGGGCTGCAGCCCTGCAGGAGCTCAGGACGCCCCCACCCGTGTCCCTGCTCCATCTGGCCAGTTTCAGTAAATGCTCGTGCACCCTGCTGTGCGCCCGGCCAGGCCCGAGGGTGAAGGGCGGAGCGGCCTGCAGAGTCCTGCGGGCGCCCCTAGATCCACGTCTGGAGGGGCCGGAACGATTGGGCCCCGGAGCCGAGGGCCAGGACACTGCGTTCAAACGCTGGCTCCTGCGTGCTTGACGCGGGCACCTTGTGTCGTCGCTTGGCTCCGCGCATGCGTGTGGTGGCCACGGCGGGCCTGCCCCTGGGTTGGCGGCCCGGTTCCGCAGGGGCGGCGCCAAGCTCCGTATTTGCTTGAAGGAAGAGCCGCACATTAACGTCATCTGCCTGCAGGAGCCTCCTGTGCACCTGCACGTCCCCCTGCCCGCCCCTCCCCCTGCCCCAGCCTCCGTGGCCCCCCTCCCTGCTCCCCCTCCCTCTGCTCTCTCTTGTTATGAACCCTTAGCAGGCCGGCCATCTGGTTCAGGGGAGCCTGGCCCTGCTTCACACCCCCCACTCCCTCACACCCCCTCCACCCCCTGTGCTCCCACTGCTCTGGTCACCGACTGAGCTAGCCTTCCCCCAAGAGCAAGTTTTCCAAGGCCCTCATTCTGCTGGGGGAGATCTGCATTGAGTAGGTGCCTATGAACCCGACGGCATTTCTTCAAAGGCAGATTTTGAGGGACTCCTGGGTGGCTCAGTCAGTTAAGCGTTTGACTTCAGCTCAGGTCATGATCTAATAGTTCACGAGTTCGAGCCCTGCATCAGGCTCTGTGCTGACAGTGTGGAGCCTGCTTGGGATTCCCTCTCTCTCTCTCTCTCTCTCTCTCTCTCTCTCTGCTCCCCCCCAAATAAATAAACTTAAAGGCAGATTTTGAAAGAAATCTGACACACTTCTGTTTTGAGGATGAGGAGAAGCAGGTAATTTTTATTATTTAGGGCTTTTGTTTTTCCAACAGCATGGACCTCATGTATTAGTGTTGTTTCTTATTTTATGGAAATCAGTGAGAAGAGGACTTCTTTGCCTTTGCCCGATCCACAGTAATCTAGTTACTTGTCTATACAGCTTTAAGATTTTTTATTAAATATTAATCTTTTAAGTGTGAGCATGTTAAGTATATATGTGTTTGCACATGTGCTAGCTCATTGGAGCCTCACGCTACCTTAGAGGTGAGACCATGCCTGCACCTGCCCCCGCGCACACGTGTGTGTGTGTGTGTGTGTGTGTGTGTGTGTGTGTGTGTGATTTGACAATGGAAGAATTTTTACCACCAGTTCTTTGGGTTTCCTTTCCCTTGAAGCATCCACTGCTGCAGAACCGATGCCCCAGCCCTACTCACGTAAGCATCTGCATAGCCACGGACTCTTTAGAAAAACTGAGTCCTTCTAAAAATTAACATGCTGTCATCCCTAAGGGGAAAGAACCGATGGGGGAGCCCACTCATCAGGAGTGACCAGCTGGCCACTCCTGTCCCACGTCTTACGGGCAAGAGTCCTCGGGACGAACGATCCCCACCCTCCACTGAACAGGAGCGCGCCAGCCACCTGACGGGGCTCAACGGCGGGTCAGAAAATGTGACTCGGGTGTCCAGTGACTTCTAACCTCCTGGATTTGCATCCAGGAGTCCACTCCTTGTCCAGAAGTCAGCGATCGGGTCCAGCCTGGGTTGGAATCGGTCTCAGCCCTCGTCAGCTGCAGGATGTAGGCACGTGCATGCTTCCCAGGGCCCCAGCCCGCCCACTGACAGAGCAGAGATGGTGATGGGCACCCCGAAGGGGTGAATGGGGTGAGGGGTGTAATACACATAGCCAAGGGCCAGCCCATTCATCATCGACGTACTGTCATTATTATTGTGATGATGATGATGATGACGATGCCAAGATTTTATAGCATCCGCTCTTCTGCCGAGTTATAATTCTTCGCGGAGTTTGGCGCTGTGCGCGGTGATTGGTGATCTCGGGGGCAGAGGTGCACCCTGCAACCATTGCGTTTGCCTCTGCCGGGTTTTTCCTGGCTCCTGACCACACAGACAGCTGGGGAAGCGGAAGCCGTAGCTGGTCTGAAAGGATTGGCGTGTAGCAAATCGTACATGCAGGGAGAGACTCCCTTCTCTGTTTCTAAGCCTGTCTCCATTCCGAGTGCCTTCCAACAGCGCGGGTACGGTGTGATGGCTTATTGCAGGGCCTTTGTTCCCCAGAACAGCTGCGTGGAGCCGTGGCATCCTTGCTGATGAGCCAAATGGAAGAAATTCTTTCCACAGCACCTTTTATTATTTTTATAATGTTCATTTATTTTTGAGAGAGAGACAGAGTATGAGCAGGGTAGGGGCAGAGAGAGAGGGAGACACATAATCTGAGGCTTGCTCTATGCTCTGAGCTGTCAGCACAGAGCCCACCATGGGGCTCGAACCCACAAACTGTGAGATCGTGAACTGCAAAGTTGCATGCTTAACCAACTGAGCCCCCTGGGCACCCCTCCATGGCACATTCTAAAAGACTTGAGGGGAAAACATGAGACTTTCATTTCTACCCACGTGATCTGGGCACACCCCTTACTAGCTCTGAGCCGTTCTTCTCCATCCGTACGAGTGGAAATGAAAATACTCGCTGCACAGGTCTGACGGGGAGATGGGAAATGACATTTCTAACTACGTGCCACGTGGGGTGGCTGACAGTTGGGCCCTTCTTCCGCGTCTTCATCCAGCCCACAGACGTAAACGGGGCACCCTCTGTGTGGAGCACGCCAATAACAAAAATGGGTAAGATTCTCACCCTCAGGAAGATCACAGTCTGGGCCAGAGAGAGAGGAGAAAGCAGAGAGCAGGCGCATCTCAACAGTCACAAAAGAATGACCAAGGCCGCCCATGCTGGCCTCTGGGTCAAGGGCTTTCAGAAAGGTGTCTGTTGAAAGTGGCCCAAGGTCAGGTGTCCCGTGGATAAATGTTTATCCAGAAGACCCACCGAAATAGATCATCTCAGTCCTCAACATATAGCAGATGCACTGTCATAACTGGTACTTTCTAAACATCGGAAGCCCACCTCCTTCATGGCCATATCTGTCCTGCCCAGGCCTCGAGGCCACGCCTTAGGTCCATCTGGTCAGAGAAGCCGAGACAGGCTCACAGCGTTGTGCTTTTGTTGCACCTGTTTCTCGACATCAGGAGAGCCTCGGGATCTGTGGGGCACCGGTGCCCTTCCAGGCAGGCTGACCACAGTCTCCACCTGTCCACCGGCAATTTCACACTGGTCACGGAGGGGGGGCCGTGGGCCATCAGTGGCACCGAGCTGCTGCAGAGGGCCTCACGGCTGCTGGAAGCCCAGATGGAGGCCTGCACCTGTTTCTAAGAATAGATGCCTTCCAGGACCTCAGTTTTTGTTTTGTTTTGTTTTGTTTTGTTTTGTTCTGTTTTGTTTTGTTGGAACACATCACAGCCCATGAGACTCAGAGGCAAGTAATGAGGCCAAATAAGCAGACTCGTGGCAGTGAAGTCACGATCTCCCTTTCTAAGGCCCGGCTCTGAGGCCTCTTCCCCGGGCCCTGGCTTTAGACGTGGACCCTGGTGCAGGTGCACGGCTCTGCACGCTGAGCCAGCACACCACTCTTCCGGCCCAGCCCGGAACTCTGTTCTGCGCTGAGCTCAAGGTTGTTCGATGCTTATTAGAGAAGCAGCGCTTTGTAGCCTGAGACTTAGGTGCAGTTATAACACATGTCCCCCAGGCATGTGTACGAAGCTCCCGTGTTGATCGCATGACCAAAGATAGACTTGTTGGTGTCCGTTGATGATTATGCCAAGGAAACCTGACAGTCCAAACTGCAGAGTGAAAGACCAAAAACGGTCAAGGAGAAAGCTCAGGGGCAGTCCTGCTGCAGCTTGAGCTGAATAGAATTCCTCAGACTGTACTCGGGAGACCGAGGATAAGCCGTACGGGAAGATTTATAAGCCGCGTGAAGCCCCAGAGCGGTACTTAGTAACCGAGGGGGCGGCGCAGCCTTCCCCTGGCGAGGCTGGCCAGCGGCCTCCTGCCTCCACCTGCCGGGAGCGCGCGCGGCCGCCGCCCCTCAGAGAAGAGCTCCTGGACTTTTCCTGGCATCCTGAGTGCCGGGCGCGGCTCGGGCTCCAGACACTACTTGAAAAGGGAAGGTTTGGACTCCTGGCACCGTGGCCTTGCCTCTGCCCAAACTCCAGGGGTTATTTTTACTCGTTGAATGAGAAGGAGCCGAGCCTTGCGCTCTGTCCCGCCCTGAGCGGCCGCAGCCTCGGAGGCCACAGAGCAAGATGAATGCCGTCGGAAGGAATGTGTTTATAGAAGCGGCAGCTTTTCTCCCGCGGAGAGCCATGCGTTTTGACTTCTAACCTGGCAGAAAGTTCCCATGTGGTGAGTCAGCAGAACAAAAAAATCATTCCCCTTTCACAAAACGGAGGTTTGATTGGCTCGTGGGAGACACAGACTCTGCTGTGACATCAGACACCGAGCATGGTGAACTGGCGTGGTCTCTGCGGCCTCCGGGGCCACCCGTGGCTCTGCTGTGGGTCTGTCCTGCCGGCTGCTCCCGTGCCCGTGGCGTCCCGGCCCCTCTGCCCTGCCTCGGCTGCCTCGCCTGCCTCACCCCTGCAGATGCCTGCTCAGCCCACCTGCCCAAGCGGTGGAAGGCCATGTAACCAGGGGCCCCCGGAGGGGGTGCTGCCCCGATCTCCCATCTCGTGCCCTGGTGCACGGCCCCCGAGCCCTTCCGCCCCGAGTGTGACATCCCCAACTGATGTGGCTACGGCAGGACGCCACCCCCACACCTGTCCCCACGGGCGAGCGTCTTCAGGGCGGCCTGGCCCCGTCCACGGGGGAGAGGAGACCCGCTGACCAGCATGCGGGGCAAGGTTGTAACCTGGTGGAGAAGGGACCAGAAGAGCCGACGCCGTCACCATTCAAGTTAGCACGCCCTGTCCCTCCTGCGTCCTGTGAAGCATGCAATGCTGGAAACACTAGTGGAAACTGCCAGTGTTGTGCGTGGCACCAGCAGGTGAGCGCATCCGCTCGCACGGATTTTCACGTGGACAGTGTGCACTGAAGCCACCCTCCATGACTGCACTTGGTCACACGGCAGCGAGCACCCGCCTCCAAGCTGGACGTCAGAGCCACACGGTGGGCCGTCGGCAGGGTCGCCTCCCCAGGAGCACTGACGCAGGGGCCCTCAGCCACTGTCCCTCCACCGCGGCCCCCGCGTGAGGGAGTCGCCTGGGCACAGACTCCCCTCCTCCCTGTGTCCCCACGCATACGCACATGTCGGGGAGCATGACAGACGAGTCCTGGGAGTTCAGTCCCAGGAGTCAAGCCCGAACCCAGGAATGGGATGGTGCTTCCTGGTCCGATGCCTCTCACTCCAGGCCCTGGAGAGGAGGCTCGGCCACGTTTGATCTACACCACCTGCCTTCCTCATTGTGCTTTTTGCCCTAAATGTTTCTAAAGAAAAAAAAAATGTAATAATCTCCCTTTCCTACGGACCCAAACCTGTCTCAAAAATCCATATTTAATAAAGACACTTAGCCAACTATCCCATATTCTTGGCCAAACCAGCTCCGTTTATTAAATGCTTCCTTTACTTGGCACGGAGTAATTTGAAGAAGAATCTATTAGAGTTACCGTTTCACCCATCGATTCACAAGTGCGTCCTGAGCGTGTGCTATGCGCGCGGATTGCAGGGTGTAAGGATGCCAGCACTCAGGCACGACCACCCCCCCCCTGAGAGGTGCAGCCTGCTTGAACTTGAGGGGGTCCCAGGAGGGCTGCCGGGGGAGGTGGTGGCAAGGCCGTCTCCACAGAGTCCCCGAGGTTTCATAATAACCTGGACCAAGAACCTTGAAATCTTTAACGTCAGAGCCCGAGGGACCCCTGACACCTTCCCGCCTGCACTCAGGTCCCACGGGTGAGAGTGAGACACAGAGCCCGGCCCAGGCCCACGTCCTCACGGCCACGCCCCACCGTCTGTGCGAGGTTTCCAGCCTCGCGCCTTGTCCGCCCGCGTACGCCAGCTGCAGCTCTTGCACGGGGCAGTTGCAAACGGTTCTTTAGGGATTGAAGAGTCCGTTCTCATGCCCTTTGGCTCCCCTGATGCTCATTCCGGATGACCCGTTGTCGGGATGCTTTCCCCAGGGGCATCCTATATGTCAGGGCTGGGTGCGGGGCCTGAGAAAGCGCCGAGTGGCCTGGCGCTGAGACCTGGGGGAGCAGTCCCCTCGCCGGGGGGCTGCGGGGGGCGGCCCTGCTCCCGTGGCGTCCCGGACCTCTGCAGCCCCTGCCAGATTCCAGTTCCCCTCATTTCTGACGTGGAAATCTGGTTTCCAGATGGACGTATGTCAAGCAGGAGCTACGTTATCTGTATCTGATAGTGTCTTCTCAAACTATTCAATCATGTGGGCTGTATGTAAATTTTGAAATCACCGATCTGAGCAAGAAAACGTGAGGTTAAGAAAGACTTCTTTTTATGAAACTTTCTCATTCACACACAAAAAAAGTATTCTTCTCTTAGTAGTGATTTGGAGTTGTTTCTGTTACGTTTGTTATCATTTCGGAGAGTCTCCTTGGCAACCATGCTTCCAGAACGCCGGCCCGGCTGCTCCGAGCGCCGTGACCCGCCGCACCCACCCCACTCACTCACTGAGAAGACCACTGTGATACCTCGGAGGCCCCGCCTGCCCCTGGGCAGTAGTGTGACTTCAGGTGGCGAAGCCACTAGAAGCATCCATTTCCAAATTAGCACAGCGGGGACAGTCCGAAACCTTGCCAGGTAGAGGTCACCAGACCTGGCCCTTCTCCAGGTGCCTTGAAGACACCTGCGGCTCCTTTGCAGTTAGTGGTGCAGAATGTTTGATGAGGCCAGTGACCCACCGAGTTAAAGGAATTCCCAGGGAGCTAACGACATGTCCTTTGTCGCTCGGATGCTTATGAGGCAGGACCTGGCCCTACCTCTCGCTGGCTGAGTGGCCATGAGGAAACCCCCCACCCCCGCCAGCCCCACGCTTTTGCCCTGCGAGATGGAATCGTGATGTTGCCATGGCGTGGGCGGCCGATGACATCATCTCCGATATCTGGTAAATAATGGCGACAACCCGCGCTTGTCCTAGTGTGTGGCCCCTGCCGCCCACCGCGTGGCCCATGTGCCCCATGTGCCCCCCGTGGACTGCGTTGACGGGCACGGTGTGGCGGTTCTCTCCAGCTCACTGGGTCAGTCTCCGTTTGCTCTACCTCAGTGTTTGCCCTGAAGTTCTCAGGGCTCCTTATGTGGTGAGCATCCTTGTGTGCATTTCTTCTAGAAGCTTCTCTCTTCTGGCCGCTGCACATTCCACTCCTTCCCAGGGAGGGGATGGAAACAAACATCTTGATCTTCGATGGTAAATGACAGGAGGTGAAGAACCTTAGATCTGGGATTCCGGAACAGGGAAGGGGCCGCAGTCGACACTGAAATTCAGGATCAAACATTACAGGAATTTGAGTAAAAAGAATCAGTGGGAAGCGAAGCCAGCCAGTGCCTCGCAGGAAGGAGCACCGCAAGGAGCCAGGGGAAGGCCCAGAGGGTGGCTTTCCTGACAGGCTCCCAGCTGGGTTCCAGAGGACCCGCTGTCGACAAAGGGCAAACAGGTCTGGGCCGTTCCTCGGGCCCCAGGTGCAGGGGAAGCCCAGTGCCAGGGGGTGGACCAGGACTGGGCCCTCAGGGTCCGAGGGGACACGGTTGGGGGGAGTTAGGATTCACTCGGAGGGGCCGCGGGCCACGTCCTGGACGTGCGGGGCTCTGGGAGGCCGTCTGAGTGTGCAGCCGCCCTATCCGCGGGAAGTTGCCGCCCAGACACGGATTGTGCAGTGGAGACCCCGCTCTGCAGGGAAGGAAGGCCACGCGGCACATTCCGGTTTCCCCGTGGGACGCCTGAGAATCCCTCCCCACAGCCCAGCCCCCCCCCGCCCCGCCTTGTCTAATTGTGGTCAGGAATAATTATTGGACATTTCCTGCCCTGGAGGCCATCTGCTCTCATGTGGCGTCCTCCCAACTCCCTCCTCCTCCAGCGACACGGCCTGGCCACAGGCGTGCGGGCGCTGAGACCACCGAGCACCAAGAAAGCAAAGCTACGGGTGGGGGCGCCCGGGGGGCTCGGTCGGTGGGCGTCTGGCCCCTGACTTGGCTCAGGTCGAGATCCCAGGGTCATGAGATTGAGTCCAGTTTGGAAACTGCTTAGAATTCTCTTTCTCCCTCTGCTCCCTCCTGCTCACTTGCTCTCTCTAAAAAGAAGAAAAGAAAGTAAATCTAAGGAGTGGTTGTGTGTGTTCATGAGTCCCAGGGGGGCTGTGATCGGGTCACCCCACTTGCACCCCGTGTAGAGAACAGCAGAAAGAGAGTCCCTGTCGTCAGGAAGGAAAGGACGCCCGGCCCCCGGTGGCCCCTGCCTGGGGACATGTGAGCCACAGATGACTCTGTGAGCCTTGTAGCAGCACAGAGTCATGAACACAGAGAATAAACCTCATTTCGTGTGATCGTCTTTTTCTTTTCCCTAACAAGCTCACTTAAAAGACTCTTCGGGGGCACCAGGGGGGCTCAGTCGCTTGGGCATCCGGCTTCAGCTCAGGTCATGATCTCGCGGTCCGTGAGTTCGAGCCCCGCGTCAGGCTCTATGCTGACAGCTGTGTCTCCCTCTCTCTCTGCCCCTCCCCTGCCCATGTATGTGTATGCACTCTCTCTCTCTCTCTCATAAATAAATGAATAAATAAATAAATAAATAAATAAATAGAAGAGTCTTCACAGGAAAAATAAACTTAAAACATCTAACCCCACCTACCACTGGCCCAGTTTCTTACTGCTTGATTACTCTCCTAGCCAAGAATAATTTCCAAAATTAAATGGCTGTACTAGGGTGTGGAAGTTCTGTGCGGATTATAATTTCATGGCCGCCGTTCAGCATGACGTTAGCCTTATGTAAAAATGAAGTGATATTTCTGTTGAAATGCATTTCAGTTCTCTGGGCAGTAAGGTTTTTAACTGTTGGATTTTAATC
Organism: Suricata suricatta; assembly: GCF_006229205.1. NCBI lineage: Eukaryota > Metazoa > Chordata > Mammalia > Carnivora > Herpestidae > Suricata > Suricata suricatta. The sequence continues at coordinate 2,398,393 of NC_043703.1, read as the reverse complement.
ATTCCATTTCAGTTAGACATTGTGTGTCAAGAGAATTGTACTATTAAGAGTTTTTAGAAAATAGACCTTTAACGAATGACTCAGATATAATGAGAGTCAAAATGCCTTTTCCCAGAGGAGGGGGGAGGAGCCCAGGAGGTTTGGTGGCATGTCAGCAGGGGAAGCACGGCCGGGAGGCAGAGGAAAGAGAGGAATATTCGAAGACAGAAGGACTTTGGTCCAGGAGGAAGGCGGTGGTGGTGTTCCGGGTGTCCCGGGCGGTGTGAGCCCTGGGCACGGAGCAGGCGGCCAGGGCCTTGCTGAGGACCTGGGACCGGCCTGCGGCGGGAGGAGGGGGCCGCGTGTGGGGCTCGGCCTCTCCGAGACTGAACCGCTGACGACTTTGCGTACGACCCCGTGACCAGATGCGCCTCTGTGAGGATGGCCTGGCAGGGGGCTTCGGGTGGGGGGCTCGGAGCTTGACTTATGTGGTGTGCAGGTCAACCCAGACAGGAGAGCTCTGACTTCCAGGTCAGAAGTCGTTACCTGATCGCGCCAGTGTATCGGGGGCTGTGGATGTTTCCAGATACTCGCCCCAGAGTGACGCCCCACATCCCGGTCCTGCTGACATAAATCCACTTCTTTTTTTTATTGTTGATTGATTGAGAGACATTCAGACAGAGAGAGAGAGAGAGAGAGAGAGCAGGGGAGGAGCAGAGAGACCCTGAAGCAGGCCCTGTGCTGTCAACGCAGAGCCCGACGCGGGCTCAAGCCCACAAATCGTGAGATTATGACCTGGGCCAAAATCAAGAGTCGGACACTTAAGTGGCTGAGCCAACCAGGCGCCCTGACATAAACCCACTTCTTAACGCTGTACTCAGTGACTCAAGAGCGTCCTTGGGTGCGCGACTCGAGCCAGGGTTCACTCTGTGGTCCTCTCCCTGCTGCCTGACACGCCCACTTAGCCTTCTTCCAGAACTCTCTAATCCGTGGGGAGGGGACGCCTAGCTTGTGTGCACCCTTGCGAGGGTGAGATGCAACCCACACCTGGGGCACAGAGACGGCCAACGGGGCTTCTGACTCACCCGGGGCACGTTGCACAGCCTGGCTGGCAGCCCCTGACCCCTCCACGGCCACGTCTCACATCCGCTTGATTCATTCATGAGTGATTTCAGAAGAAGAGACCTCTGGCGATGCCCGAATTATCCACAGCTCATCGATGCAAACGCAGAGAGAATGCTCGGTGTTGGCGGAGGAGCTAAGGGCCCCTTCCTGGAGCCGTTCTGTGCACACCTGCCAGCTGTCCCCAGGTTTGAAGTAACCAGCAGAGACACCGCCCCTCGGAGCGGGACCTCAGGTCCCTGAGTAGGATCCATGACAGGTGGGGAGCGTGAGCGCTCCCGTTCCTAAGCCCCCGGCCACCCAGCGATTGTGCAGCCACCCAGCTTTGCTGTCCCTGCCGGGACAGCTCACTCTCTTCTGCCGAGCACTTTCTATGAAGTAATTACAACTACCGGGTTGTGGGAGAGAGACGAGGTTTTTAAAGAGAATAATTTCTTCCATCGTGGAGCAGTGCTCTCCGTGTGAAAGGCACACGGATGTTAGTGTGTTGGGTAGACTGGCCGCGAAGGTGCCGATTTCAATAGGTGAGCTCTCTTTTCTCCCTTCTCTCTCCCTCTCCCTTTTCCCCGCTCCATCTCTCTCCTCCCCCCTCTCTCTGTCACCCGTGAGAGTGTGACACACTCCTCCTGTAAGGCTCTACTTTACCTCTTCAGACTTGGCCACTGTATCAACTACATATAAAACTCCGCCTATAATTAAAAATCTGCCCCATCAAACTGGTTCACTGTGGATGCTTTAGATCCAAATCTTCGGTTCCACTTGAGTTGTGTGGAATAAAAGAGATCATAAGTGAGAACCCAAACCAGTAAAAGGTCCTAATGAGGATGAGGCTAAAATAAATGGACTGTACTGTTCTCTCCTATATTTTAAATAGAGTTCCTATTTTAGGGCAGTTTTAGATTTACACCCAAACTGCTCAGAAGGCACAGAGACTTTCCACATACTCCCCCCACCTTCCACCCCCGGTTCCCCCCATGGTTGACCTCCTTCATTAGGACGGCACATTTATGACAACTGATGAACCGATATAGACCCTCCATTATTTTCTTAAGTGGAATCTGTCTTTGGGGATTTGTGGGATTGGGTAATGCCGATGGAAAGTGATGTTTAACAACCGACGCAGTCCCTGGGTAAATGTGCGCAAGTTTCTCTTGCCGCTACGTGGCAGGTCGTGATGGTCACCCCCAAGCAGGTGCCCTAGAGTTCCTGTCCTGTCCTGTCTACCCGGGGGGAGCTCTCTACTTAGACAGGCTCCAAGGGCAATGGGAATTAGCCAGCTAGAAGCTCTAGAAAATAGAATCGTTTTGTTTTCTCTGGAATGTGCCTTCATGTCTCCGGTTCACATTAGCAGACCACAGACGCACTCACCCACCCCCTTCATGATCTCCAAAAAGATAAAGACTTAACATTTTATCACTAAATTCCATGAATATCTAAAATGAAGCCATTCAGATTTTTAATGGAAATGACAAGGTTGACCCTTTTATCCTGTACGGAAGGAATTAAACAGGGTTTCCAACCCCCAATGCTAAAATAAAATCAACTCTGATATAAAAACGGCTGCTGTTTCTGTATTACAGAGGGCAGACGTTTGCCTTCCGTTGTATGTTTAAACCGTTGGACACGCCAAGTTGTGTGCACGGAGAGATTTTAGGGAAAAGCAAGCGTGCAGATGTTCCGGGAGCTGATGGCGTGCTTTAGCCAGGGCACCGCGCTCCCTTGCGGGAACCTGGGCTGCTCAGTCATGACTAACACAGGCTTCTGCACAGCCTTACCATCCTTGGTCATAACGTCGCTCGGGGCCGGAGCTGGGGATGCCAGGACCACAGGCAGCCTTGTTAACGTTACACGACAGGCTGAGACTTTTTGGAAAACCTCCTCTGGTCCACTGTTTATACACCCCCATTGATATTTGTCTGGAGATAATTTTACAGCCCGTTTACTTACAACTGCGTCATTGGAGTCTTGGGCTTCTGCCAAATGCAGAGCAGGGAGGTGCCCTGTGCTGCCCGGGGACCTGAGCCACCCCGCCGGCATCGCCAGCCGTCCCTCGTGTCCCTGGCCTGTGCCCCTGCCGTCTGAATGTTCAGGTCACCAACATCGGTGGGCTTGACTGGGGGGAAAGCCTATGAGAAGAGAGCGTCACAGAACAGCTTTCTCCTTTCTCATTCCCGTTCCGTGATGGATGCAAATTTTTAGAGAGGGGAGCTGTTTTTCACCTTTTTAGAACACTGTAGGTGGCATATTTCACAACCTTGACAACGCAGACATCTAGGGAGTAAATCAAACCTGGAAACACTGTCTCTGGACGGGACGGCCACTTGCAAAGCAGTGTGGCCCGAGCGGCGGTCGATCATGTGACCTGAGCCCCAAAGTGATTACACCCAGTCCACGTGCTTTGTGGACACGGAGGAGAGACCAGCTCTGCGCCTGGGGGCCGAGGACACTTAGAATATGGCTCTCACACTGTGTTTTCAGATTCATAGATTTGTCTCTTCTTTTGAGTCCCGTAAAAGATTCTCTGAAGTCACATTTTGACAGCACTAATTTGCAAAGATGGGCTGATGTTTGGGGAACGCAGCCTTGTCGGACGCCATGGAAAAACATTGAATCAATGCAGGCTCCGGCCGAAGATGACGTCCTCAGGCCATCTGTGTTCTAAGGGTTTTGATGTTATTTTTAGAAAAGCGCACAAATCTGAGTCAAAACCCAGCTTTCTTTTCTCGATCCTGCTTCCTTTTCTTGTCCCTTCTCCATCTTGGCTGTTTTCACTAGTATTTGTATTTCCTGCCTTAGGGCAAAAAAAGGCAAAGTGTGAAGTGTATTTATTTAAGTGCAACTAAAAATAATAAAATACATCTCTATTATAAGGAAAAAGTGAACCAGCCTATAAAAATAGTCGCAGGAGGGGCGCCTGGTGGCTCAGTCGGTTGAGCGTCCGACTTCAGCTCAGGTCATGATCTCACAGCTCATGGGTTTGAGCCCTGCATCAGGCTCTGTGCTGACACCTCGGAGCCTGGATCCTGCTTCGGTTTCTGTGTGTCCCTCTCTCTCTGTCCCTCCCCCACTTGCTCATGTGTGTATGTGTGTGTGTGTGCGCACGCACGTGCACGTGCACACACTATCTCTCAAATATAAATGAAACATTTAAAAGATTTAACAGCAGCAAATATAAATCAGCAGAAGATGAGAGATACAACAGGGCCATCACTGGCCCGAGAATCAGGGTAAAGCAAAGCACCATCCGCTTGGTATCCTACCGGCTGCGACCGGCCCGCGGGCGGGTCCGAGGGGAAGATCACGCAGCTGCCTGAGGAACCACCAACCAAATTAATTTAGATTGATTTTTTTTTTTAATCACTCCATTTGGACCAAATCCATTTTAAAAGGTTGGGGTTTCTTGCTTCTTCCTTGACTGGCTTGGCTTGCCTGCGCCATCTTACCAGAAGAGATCAACCACCAATTCCAGCCAGCTTGCAGCTGTACCTTCTTCACTGGCAGGAAAGTCCAGCGAGCTCACAGGTCGTCCAGCAGCCGCCTTACCGGGCACTCCGGTGGCCCGTGCACAGACCTTCACATGCAGGCGGAGGAAAGAGCAGTGGGAGAGAGAAGCCAGGACTGTCACACGGGTGCCAGCCCCTCGCCTCCCAGGGCCCCACAGAAGTGCTCGCTCCACACCCCGTGAGTCTGAGGTTAACCCACTTGCCCAGAGTCGCCCAGGGAGAAAGTGGGTTCCTCCTGGACACACGCCCTCAAGCCTGTGAGGCTGGAAACCTGGTTGAGGAGCTCACATTCCAGAAACAGCCCAAGAGCCCTGCCCGACGTTGGTTGATCAATGCTGCCGTTCGGGGCAAACCTGAGCTGTCCCGTCCCGGCATGGCTGGGATGGAAGGAAGTAATCGAGCTTTACCCATATGGGGTTTTATTTTTTAGTGTTTATTTGACTTTTGAAAGAGAGAGACACACACAGAGCATGAGGAGGGGAGGAGCAGAGAGGGAGACAGAATCCGAAGCTGTCGGCACAGAGCCCGATGCGGGGCTCGAACCCACAAGCCACGAGATCATGCCCTGAGCCGAAGTCAGACGCTTAACCCACTGAGGCCCCAGGCGCCCCCATAATGGGTTTTAAGTGGCTCTGAGGGTGTGGCTGGCCCCAGACCTGCAGTCTTGCCTGTCTGTCCCATTTGACTAATTTTCTTTCCCACAGATTGACAGATCTCAAGGCTTGGACCCAGCCTAGGTCTTGTGAAAACTTTCCTGTCGCCAGATGCCTGGCATTCCTGGGGTGATGCAATCCCCGTCTGTGAAATATACGAAAATACTGGAACTTTGGGGAAATGGCTTAAATTTGGAGGGACTGGTCATGAAAACGTTTGAAAATGTAAACCCCCGCACGACTCTCCTAATTTATTCTAATCGAATTATATTTGCGGTCGTGGCCTTGCTGCTCATGGGAGGCTGCCACCTGCTCCCTTCAGAGGGCAGACACGGCTTCGAGGTGGAGGGGGAGGATTTGCGTGAGGCTTGCTTTCCTCATGGCTTCCGTCCCTTGATAACTGCAGGAGCTCCTTCCGTAAGATTCTCGATTAAAATTCTTGATGACTTCAGTCATCGCCACGAGGCTACAAGAATCTAATGTTCTTGAATTTGTTCCATATTCATAATATATCCAATAACCGTGTGTAGTAACCAGACAAATCCTGCCAAACAGACACCAGCTGCATTTCTAGCCTTTCCCAGGGTCTGTGCCTGGCCGCTCCCGCGGCCCATCAACCAGCCAGCCAGGGCGGTGACTCCATTTCCATTCATTCACAGAGCGCATGTTCGTTACGTAACCTGATCGTCCATCCGCTTCAGGTGTGACCGATTTGTATGAGCAGCCCAGGAGGGAAAGCTCCTGAATGGACAAGACGTTGAAATAAGGTGTTAGGGGTTTTCTGGACGTTAATTCATTCTGTGGCTTTTGAAACTTTGGTCAAAAGGAAATTTCTGTCCTTCTCCTCCTAATAATGTACAAAATGGGGCTCAAGGCAGCTTTTCTAGCCCAAAGTCGATTACAAAATAATGACCGTAGGGGTGTCTGGGTGGCTCAGTCACTGAAACGTCCAACTCTTGATCTCAGCTCGAGTCACGATTTCATGGTTCGTGGGTTTGAGCCCCATGCCAGGCTCTGTACTGACCACATGGAGCCTGCTTGGGATCCTCTCTCTGTCTCTCTCTCCCTCTCTCTCCGCGCTCCTCCACTCACTCATGATCTATCTCTCTTTCTCTCTCTGAAAATAAACAAAATTTTTTAAATGACACTAAGAAAAGTATCATTTCATAGGTATTTAAGCACACATTCAAAATTATAACCAAAAAGCAGAAAACCCCCGTTATGTTCTTTACAAGTTAGATTTCTGGGTCCTTGAATGTGATCCTTATTTGTCAATGTTTATGTCAAAAAAAAAAAAAAAACCAGCCTATTTACCATTATGACCTATGGTATCCTCTTCCGAAGGAGGAAAATATGGTGGTCTCTGAAACTGCACTGTCTCACTCATAGCGGATTCCGTGGAAGAAGCCCCGACTCTCCCTCAGTCAGTAAGAGACGAGAGCTGTTCAGAAAATGAAGTGTTTCAGATCGACCGACCAGGTCTCTGCCTCCTGTAGGGAGTCTCACATTCAAGTGCACGCACTCCAAGTCGCTCCCTGAAGCTGGAGGGTCCGCTGCCTTGGCCAGCATTCCGTTTTGGAAGTTTAAGCAGCGAACTATTTAAGAGGAAAACCATAGTCTCCCAAATAAATTACATTAAAAAAAAAAAAAAAGAAGAAGAAGAAGATGTTGCTCTTGGGGCTTCCAACGCCTCTTAACACAAAACATCTGGTGCGCTTCCTGGGTTTTTTAAGACCGTGAGAGCACACCCACACATTTCCAGCTTCTTTCCTGACCGTGGGGTTAGTTTGGCAGCACTTTGTTTCGTAACAGACTGTTCCATCCAGAGCTGTTTGGTTTTGCCTTTTATTATAAACTTGTGCCCGTTTGTTTAGCCCATCAACACAGCCCCGACCACTTCCCGTGCACTGGGAGGAGGAGGAGCAGAGAGCCATGTTCACCGGTAAAAGCATCATCAAAACTGAAACCCAGTCTGCACCCGAGGTGGTCTGATGCCGTTTAGTGTTGGTTTGGGCTTTGCTCAAAGGAACCAAACCAACCCATGTTGGAACCAGACCAACTCATTTTAGTGTGGTCTGTGTCCTTTCAAACGAAGAACAGAGTAAATGAAAGTACCAGGAAGGGTGCCATGCGCCATTTCGCGAAGGTGTTTGCCGCGGAGACGCCAGGGCCCTGACTGGACAGGTTGAGAGGCGCGGGGGTTTCGTGCGTGGCCGCCCGTGGAGCTAAAACAAACAAAACTATTTTCAAAGATGCCTCTTCAAAGCCCAAAGCTTTGTTTTAGGAAAACGCTCAGCTCTGCTACTTTCCAAGCGGCCCTGGGTCAGAGCAGACTGGACCTGACGTCCCTCCTCCCCGACCTGAAGTGACTTGGCTCAGGCTCCTGGTCTGAAAGCCCGTGAACTGTGTGTCCGTGATTCAGTTTGCGTGCACAGCGAAACAGGATAAGGCAGCAAACGTACAACAACGATGTGATTCGGTTTCACTTATTTAATCTAGTTGTCTTTAAAAGTTAAACTGTCTGGGTCCGTGGAGCGCTCCAGCTCTGACACGGATCTGACAGCTGTGCCCTTCCTGTAAAATGGAAGAAGAACCCGTGTGTTTTCATCGTTCCCGTATTCAGCAAGTGCACGTGCAAGGCCATGGGGCGGTGGGAGAGGCGGATTCGCAGATGCGAGGTGGCCGCCCTGCAGAGGAGAAGGGGGCGCTCTCCTAGCAGGGGAGGGGGGTGCCGGGCCACGGGGCAGGCCCTGGGTGACGTCCCACGGCCGGGCCCCAGACGGCATCCAGGTGACAAGAGCAGAGCGAGGGGTGGAGGTCTGAGAGCAGCTCCTCCTCAGAGGCCCCCGAAAGGGAAATGGAGGCCAGGCAGCAGGGAGAAGGGGCAGGCGGCAAAGACCCTTCCCACAAGGGACAGGTCCGCGGTGTCAGGGGCCTCGGCGAGGAAGGAGGGAGTCAGGCCCACGGAGTCAAGCAAGGGGTTGAGGAGAGAAAAGGGGAAGGCTGGCGGGAGGTGAGGCCTGGAGGAATTCTAAACTTCCTGTAAAATCCCAAGGCAGCAGACCGTGTCAGAGATCAAGCTGGGAAATCCGTCTTTGCTCAGGGGGCCGCAGGAGCGACGCGGGCAGGCGCCCCTGGCATGCTCGGGAGGGCGGGAGGGTGGCGGAGCCTCTCGAGGACCAGGCACTGTGGGCGCCTGGGGTCTGGTGTGTGGGGGGAGATGCCCACGAGGTGGTGCCACCCGTCCATCCACACTGCCGGACCCGCGTGCCAGACCCAGCCCAGCGTTTGGAGGCGGCGGCAGCTGGAGACCGTCACAAGTTCCAGTCAAATTAGCTTAGGCCGTTTGAAATCACCTCACTTTTCCCCTTAGTTTTTGGTTTCTGGAGAGTTTTTTTTAAGAAGGGAGACTTAAACTAAGGGACGCCGGGAGGCTCAGTCGGTTAAGCGTCCGACTTCGGCTCAGGTCATGATCAAGCCCCGTGTCGGGCTCTGTGATGACAGCTCAGAGCCTGGAGCTGCTTCAGATTCTGTCTCCCTCTCTCTCTGACCCTCCCCTGCTCATGCTGTCTCTCTCTGTCTCTGAAAAATAAATAAGCATTAAAAATTAAAAAAAAAAAAAAAGGAAAGGAGACTTAAAGTTAGTGGATGTCCCTGCTGATCGCTGGTCCCCAGAGACCTTCCCAGGAGCACGCAGGTGCTGGCGTGTGGTCCTGGGCACGGGCTTGGGCAGGCGGCCGAGCTGAAAAGCCAATGAAAAAATGGAAGCCCGTTCTTCATTGGAAATCACGTTTCCAGTGAATCACTCTCAGAGGCCAAAGCCATGCCAGCCTCTGCCTCCTGGATTCCTTCCTGGCGCATCAGACAGGTGTCTCCAAGGAAGTGCTACTGTTTTGCTTGACAAAGAGGAAGCTTTTGGCTCAAAGAAATCACTGCTGAACTGAGCCGCTCCTGGATGGATGACAGCATCGCCCGTAGCTCCCAGATGTGAAGCAGATAGTGAGTGTCATCTGAACCCAGCATCGTGTCTGTGATCCGAGAAACACGCAGAGAGGCTGCAGCGGTGTGGACGTGACCGTGGATGTGACTGCAGCGGTGTGGACGTGGCTTCCTTCGTCCACACAGAATACGAACCAGGGACTTGACATCTCGTGGTCCGTATCTCCTGGTTTCTCTTGTGTGTTCTTCTCCTTTCTGTATTCTTCCTGTGGACACACTTTTTCCCCTCCGCTCCGTTTAGGATTAGAACCCACCGGAGGGTCTGCGAACTCGCCAAGGGGTGCAGGGGAGGGGAGGAGAGCCCTCAGCCACTGTTGCTAACCCTGCAGGGCTCCCGGGGCTCCTGCCACTGGCGCTGGTCAGAGACGGCTGGTCCCGTCAGGCCGCTGCGGCCCAGATGCACCCGGCTGGCACTGGCGCAGAGCAGAAGCCCCTAACCTTCCCGACGCTCCCTCAACTGCCCATGCCACGTGTGGAACAGGACCAACCTAGAAGGCTATGACCATGACAGACAAGACAGCCACACACAGCACAGAGGGAACAGGCCAGGCTTTCTGGGGGGCCCTCGTGACGATGCTGGCCTCCAGCCGCGTGATGGACGAACTCCCCCACAGATGGTCCGGCGCCCACGGAGAGCGGGACCTCTGTGTGCTGGTCAGCCCGCCTCCGCTCTGTCTCAAGGGTCCCTGTGGCGACTCCCTGTCCAGTGAACTGTGTGCATCTTGTCTGGGGCCACACGGTCCAGGAGCACATCAGGAGCGGGAGTGTGCCCAGGGAAGGTGGCCGTGTGGCGTAGTCACCTCCTATTTTGTGGATGAAAACTGCTATTTCTGTTTCTGACAAATGCCTCAGAGAAGAACGAACATTCTGGAGACTGTTTCTGCCCCATGTCATGGGAGCAGCGCACAGCTGAGTCACTGCTCTGGAATGGGCGCTAATGTCATCTGGTTTCCTCCTGCCCGGGACCCCGGGCTTCGTGTCTGGACAAGTGAGCCATCCATTATCTTTCCACCAGACTGAAAAGAGATCAATTTCTCGTGGTTTGTTGTTCTCTTTTTAATTGCGGATGTGTGTTCAGTGGTGATCCAAATAACCACTCAGGACCCGGAGCCTTCGGAGGGAAGTCCAGGATGTCCAGATAGCCATCTGCTGTGTCAGACACGGCGGTGATTGCCAGCCCTTTGTTAGCGGGATTTAACCCTGACGGCGGACACGGACCTCCAGCTCACACGTCCGCTCTGTGGCCGAGGACGGTCACCATCATCACATGGCTCTCCTCAGCAGCCCCAGAACCGTCACCAATGCACGAGATGTTATTACTTCTTTTAAATTTTTTTAGTGTTTATTTTTCAGAGAGAGACAGAGCATGAGCAGGGGAGGGGCAGAGAGAGGGACACACAGAATCTGAAGCAGCTCCAGGCTCTGAGCTGTCAGCACAGAGCCTGCCACAGGGCTTGAACTCATGAACTATGAGACCATGACCTGAGCTGAAGTCAGATACTTAACCGACTGAGCCACCCAGGCGCCCCTAGATGTTATTATTGATAATATCTTTGTAAAAAATACTCCATGGGAGAGTTTACAAAATGTTGGACACGTTTAACAATGGAAATAAGAAGACCGAACTTTGATCTGGTTTTACTGTCTGCCATGTAACCGTCCCCAGCTCCAGACTTCAAAGGCAATGTGGAGTGTGCGAAATTAATGAACTAGAATATAGCGGCCGCTCACCACCGCCTGGCCACGTTACTGGACCCAGACCGCTTGGGGCTCAAAGTTAATGATGTCTTTCTCTAGGAGTTGTTCCCAAGCTTGTAACTCCGTGTGTCTGTGAGTAGATCCATGTTTAGGTGCCCGGGTGTGCGTCTGACGTCCTGGGGGTCTTGGAGCTCCCGCACTAGGGTAACCCGGTCGTTGGTGGCCCCCTGGCAGCTCCTCCTGCGCGGACAGCCCCACACACCCCGGGAGCGTGGGCGCCCTGCACACCCCTCGCAGACGACCCGGGCCGTCTCTGGAAGCCGCCTGCCGTGGCTCCTGCCTATGGCATCTCCCACGTCTCTCCTTCCAGGGTCTCTTTCACGCTTGCTCTCGGAAATGGCTCCCATTCTCTGTCCCCTCACGTCTCTGCATCGTCCAATTAGAAGCCACTCTCATGCCTTTTTACTGTGTTCCCAACCATGTGGCTGCCAGTTCTGACGTGGTCTCCTCCTCCCTCCAGGGGAGTCCGGCCCCCCCCAGAAACAGCCCTGGCCAGGGCGCCTAAAACACTCCACCAGTTAAGTGTCCGACTCCTGATCTCGGCTCAGGTCATGATCTCACAGTTCACGTGTTCGAGCCCGGTGTCAGGCTCTGCGCTGATGGCCTGGAGCCTGCTTGGGATTCTCTCCCTCCCTCTCTCTGTCCCTCCTACATTCTCTCTCGCAAAACAAATAAATAAGCACTTTTAAAAACCTTTTAAAAAAAGAAATGGCGCTAGCGGTACTCAGCCCTGTTTCCTGTCTCGGGCTCCACTCTGCCCCAACGGGCCTCTCCCCAAGGAACTTGTTCTTGCCAGAAGTGAATTTCCAGCAAGTTCTGTGTATCTGAAAACTTACTCTCTCAAAGATCCGTGAACCCTTTTTTCAGGAAATACTTAATGATCCAATCTTTTTACCATTAAAACCTCCTCAACCGTTAAGAAGTCTGCTAGCATGGTCTTCCCCCAACAGCCAGTGTGCAGGGAGGCCGAGAGCCCGTGGTCACAGGGTGTCTAGCCGCCGCCCCCCACCGGGTCCTGATGTCTCCGCCTGCACCCTGGCCCCCTCGCATACCTCTTGACCAGAGTTGCTAAAAAGTAACAGAAGTCACTTGCTGGAGTTTCACCTTCTCTCTCTGCCCTGGTCACTTTCTCGCAGGAGGGGATTAATGACTCGTGAAGTGGCCACAATTGAGTGGCGCTGGGTTAAAGCAGAGAAGCAGGTTTTTAGATGATTCCCCCCCCCACCCCCGGGTCGCGGCTGGCTCTGTTCTGTTGGGTCCGGGCACACGTCTGTTTGGCTTTGTCAACTTGGCCATTGCTTTTGGCTTCATTGTAACCTCGTGAAGATCAGGGAAAGAGATGATTCAAGGTCCCAAGTCAGGTCTGTTGCTCAAGGGGTGCCCACAGGTACCACGACAGTGCCCTCTGGCACCCTTCGGAAAGCTGGGCGTGAATCGCCCCTCCAAGCCCACATGGGGGCAGTCCCTGCCCCGCGGAGGTGCCGTGGGGATTAAATCCATGGCTGTTGGAAAGTTTTCCACACTGTGAACGCTCTAGTCTAGAAACGTTGATTGATCTTACAACTTCATCCCACAGGGAGCAAATCCAGCAACTGGGTGTCTCGCTCCTGGAACCCTGTCTACACTGGGTCTGGGCCCAGCAGGTCCTCTGCTATCTCTGTGTACCTAGAACACATGCCTTTGGGCAAGTCAAAAGGGAAGGGGATTCTAAAATAACTTATTACTCTTAGTTCAACTGCCCTGTGGAAAAAAAACTGGAATTTGATCTGCTCTTTAGTCACTGTTGGAATTCTTCCATGAACGTTTTCATCAGAGTCTCCCCTGGGAGGTTAGCTCCCTGTGACAACCCAGGGACCTGCCCTCTGCCCGTGGGAGGGGGACATCGTCACCCAAAACAGTCACAAAATCTTGGACGGGGCAAACCCGAAGTCCCAAGTGGGGCGGAGTCTGGCTTCCAAAAGTGCGACTGACTGCCACCCAGTGCTCGCCGGGGGAACCGCACCGCCTTCCTCTGACCCGCCCTGCGGGAGGCCGGGAGCAGGAAGGTGTCTTCTGTTGACTCAGAGTGAAATTTTTATTCTAAAAAGAAACATTCCATGAGTATTGAAAAGCTTCCTTTTATAGCTTTTCCCAGTCGGGTGCCGGCAAGCCCACCCCTTTTCTCCGTAACCTTTGCTCCTTCTGAGTTTCGGTGGTTGTGCAAAATGGTTCCAGTATGTTCCATGTATCGCTAAGTTGTCCTCAAAACAGCTTGGCCCGAGGATGACCAGAAGTAAGTCCCTGGGGGCAGGAGTTCTGGCATTCCAAAACCCTAGCCTCATTTCCTAGATCTTGACTTCGCGGATGACCTTTCTTTACCGGATCCCACACAGGTCTGAGGAGGCCGGCGCCTCTCCCTGGGGTCTGGGGGCTCTGCTCTGGTGACCCCCACTGGGCGCCCGGAAAGTGCTCTCCGGCAGCGCGCAGGTGGAGCCAGATCACCTGGCCTGCGATAGTCAGCAATCCCATGGGGCTGGAGCACAGAGGGGGAGAGATCTAAGGCTGCAGGTGACACGCTTCGGCGTGCTGGGGACAGAGCTGGAGGGCGATGGCCCCCCACGGCGTTAGGGGCGCTGGCTTTAGAAACCATGAAGTCATTATAATGTCCATGAAAGTGGTCTAGAAGCAGAAAGCCTTTTCCCAGCACTGGTAGGTAAGGGACTGGTGTTGGGGACGTCCATCGGGCCACTTGGAGGGGACCATCAAGCCCTGAGCCCTGCCCATGTGACTCAAGGGGCAGATGAAATGAAGCCGCCACCTTCTGGGCATACCCAGGCTTCTAGGGTAGGACAGTGCGCACAGCGACGCTTTCTGGGACCACAGGGACCTCCGTCGCCCCCACCGGCTCCGAGCCAAACTGCTTTTCCGCACTTGATCTGAACTTAAGTGGTAACTGCATCGGTTGTTTGAATTCGTCACTTCCCACGTCTCAGAAAATGCGAGTAAAACCTAGTTACTGCTCTTAAAACTTCTAATGACTTGATTCGGGTGGATTTGCTAGGTTTTCTTTTAAAACGTAAGAGATGTCTCATCCTGTTACAGGGGATGAAGTCATTATTTTCAGAAAAATGTTACCAGAGATTAAGAGAACTGCCCCAAACCGCGGAGGCCCCAGGGAGCAGTCTGCTCTCGGGCCCCTTTGAGCTGAGTCGTGGGGTCGCAGGGCCTCCCGAGGGGCCCTGGGAGCCTCCCGGGACTGGACGGAAGAGCGCCATCGGATCCAGAGCAACCAGAGTGACCCAGGTGGCCCCTGTGGGGGGTTTAAATCACTGAGGGTCCCTGACCCTCAGGAGTTTTCTTCCTTAACTCTTGGAAGTAAAAACATTATAAGTGCTGAAAATATAGACAATTCCATCCTGAAGCATTTCACTGGGCCCCAGGCCCGTCCGCCGTGGGGAGGGTCACATGGTCCCCTGTGCAGGGATGCAGGGGGTCCCCTGGGCTGCAAGGGAGAGGAGGTCTTAGAGGCCTGTGCGTTCTCGTGACAAACATGAGCATGAAGGCCCCGAGGATCAGCAGAGGTGAGTCCCCGACCGAGGCAGGGACTCCGGGGGCGGGGTCAGCAGGATGTCACCACGTGCTCCCGGGCAGGGGGTCAGCAGAGCTTTGCAAGACCTTCACCGCCCAGGGCGAGAGTGAGATTGTCCCCTGGCCCCCAAGAAGGGGAAACTGAGGCTAGAGGGGACCGGCGACTGCCCCAGGCGAGGCCCTGGAGCGCACCTGGGCCTCACAGCCTCGCACCCACACGGTGGGCTGCGCCGTACGTTTAGAAATAAACCAAAATCTCAAAAACGTGGAAGTGAAAAATCACATTCGTGAATATACAAGTAACGATGTAAGCAGGTTAAAGTCGGGGGGTGGTCCCCTTTTCTGATAACAACGTGGAACTCCCTCTGTGGAACTGTCAGACGTGTCCTGTGCAGGAACGTTTCACAGATTAACAGGGGAAAACTCTGTGCGCCTCTTAACCTCCCCTTAACCGCTGTCCATTTGTTGGCCAACTTTGTTTGTTCCATAAAAGACCCGCTCAACATAATGTCGGGGCACCTGGGCGGCTCAGTTGGTTAAGCCTCCAGCTTCGGCTCAGGTCACGATCTCACAGTTTGTGGGTTCAAGCCTCGTGTCAGGCTCTGTGCTAACAGCTCAGAGCCCAGAGCCTGCTTCGGATTCTGTGTCTCCCTCTGTCTCTGCCCACTCCCTGCTCATGTTTTCTCTCTTCTCTCTTCTCTTTCCTCTCTCTCTCTATCTCTCTTTCTCCCCAAAATAAGTATTTTAAAAAATCAATATAATGCCAACCTCGAGAATACTTTTCTTTCATGTGACTGTTTAGTCTAAAAGCAAACCAGATAGAACTGTTGGATGTGCTCCTGGCCTGCGCCACCGACATCGAAAGGGCGTTCCGCACGCCGGCCGGCCGATCTGACAACCTCAGTGGGGAGGCCGGCATCTGGAGGTCCCGCACACGGGAGTCCCCTTCCCCACCCCCACCCCCGTCTGCAGGCAGCATCCCCCGGGGCTGTGAGTCACGTCACACTCAAGCGTGGCCTACGAGTGTGATCTAAGGAGGCTGGTACGCACGGTTGGCACATGGCAAGGAATGAATGTTTTAATGACTGCAGTTGCCTGATTTGGCAGCCCCAGAAACGCCTCATGTTCTGGTTGTCACTTTCTGATACCAAAGTGTAGCCAGGAGCCCTGGGCGTCACTCCTAAGGACACAAAGGCCATGTGTTGCGGTGACTCTGGGCACGTTTTCCGTGCGTTCAGCTATGTGGCTAGAGCCCTCACCGCCTGCCGACGGACTCCTGTGGCCCCGATCCTGTTCCAGCCCCGTGCTGGCTGCCGTCCGGGCTCCCCAGGGCCCTCGGCTCACCCACATTCCACTCCGCGTCTTCTTGGAGGACAGGAGGCTGGAGAAGCCAAGTACGTGTGTTAGGCAAGCAGTCGCCTTGAGGCAAATGAAACGTATCTATTGCTGCAAGCAGGGGAAGTCTCTTCCAGAAGATTGGCTTTTCCGCCATGTGCCAGGCTTCCAGAGCTTTCCGCCATGTGCCAGGCTTCCAGACTATAAAAAGCCTGGCCTCACACTGGGGTAAGAGCCATTGAAGGGACGGCCTGTGTGCTGCCTATTTTTAGAAGAAGGAGCAGAGTTTCCAGACACCCGGCCCCTGTGGGTGGGGACCCAGAGCTGACCCTGGGCTATAAAATGTGGGCTGTTCCAGGTGTGACTAGAGCGGCGTCTCAGGAGCGGAGGTGACGCGCCGGCTGTGTCCTTTCTGGAGCCGGGGCACCGTGGATGCCAGGACCTCCTGGACTTGTCTTTGGTCCTGACCCACTTCCAGTGCGGCCGCTCGGAGGCTGAGCGCCGGACGGCCCTCCTTTCTGTCCGCATCATGCTCCACGGGCCAGATTCCAGACTGGACTCCAGACCAGCCCTTGGTTTCTGCAGTTTCGGGGATTTTTTTCATCTCCCTGACAGATATTTTTAAAAAGCATTTGGCTAAGTGGTTTTTTTTTCAATAAGGCGTTTTAAAACGGTCCCCTCTTCTTTCTTCCTTTCCGAAACATTAGTGACCTTATAAATTAGAGGACTTGGTCATATGCAACATGTCTGTGAACTTCAGGCCTCTCTTCTTTTTTTCTTTTTAATTTTTTTATGTTTATTTTTGAGAGAGGGAGACAGAGCACAATTGGGGGAGGGACAGAGAAAAGAAGACACAATCTGAAGCAGGCTCCAGGCTCTGAGCTGTCAGCACAGAACCCAATGTGGGGCTTGAACTCATGAGCTGTGAGATCATGACCTGAGCTGAAGTCAGACGCTCAACTGACTGAGCCCCCAGGTGGTACTCCCAGACCTGACTTCTTTTTTTTTTTTAATTTTTTTAATGTTTTATTTATTTTTGATACAAAGAGAGACAGCGCATGAGAGGGGGAGGGGCAGAGAGAGAAGGAGACACAGAACCAGAAGCAGGCTCCAGGCTCTGAGCTAGCTGTCAGCACAGAGCCCAACGCGGGGCTCGAACCCACGAACGTGAGATCTGACCTGAGCCAAAGTCGGAGGCTTAACCGACTGAGCCACCCAGGCGCCCCCAGACCTGACTTCTTAATGTGCCTTCACCAGACTCTCTTCACTTGTTTTTAGGTTGTTTTTGTTGAGGTAATATCTTACATGCGACTCAGTGAATACTGACCGTCATGCACGGCTATACCTGACAGTGATGGAAGACAGGCCCGTGACCCCAAAAAGCCTCAGTCTGTTCCCTCCCTCCGCCTCCACCCTCTGTGACCACTGCTGTCCCCTGTGCCTGGCGTGGTGTTCTCTGGATGGCGTGTGAGTCGGCGGGCAGCCCGGCAGCCGAGCGGCAGGACCGGTCCCATAACGCCCCGAGGTCCGTCCTCAGTGCCGAACACATCAGGCCCCTTCCCCCTCCTGTTGCTGAGTAGTAGTCCATTTCTTCTGCTTCACGAGCGTACTGGTTTCTCCACTCATCAGCTGATGGACATCCAGGTTGTTTCTGGGTTTCAGCTGAAATAAATCAAACCACTATGAACATTTACCTACAATCTTACGGGAAGTAGATGTTTAACTTTACAAGAAACACCGCACTTTCCCAGCGAGGCTGCCCCTCCGCATCGCACGAGCAGGCTCCCCGGCTTCCTCCATCGTCAGCACCAGGGATGCTACCCCGCCCGTGCAGCCCACCCCTGGGGGGCTGCCACTGCCCTAACCAGTGACCTCCCCGCCCGCAGTGGTGCGGACTGGCTTCCACCTGCTCGGTGCCCCTTCGCTCAGCATCTCTGAGGAGCGGCGTGTTCAGATCTCCTTTCACTGGTCTCTGTCCTCAATTTCTGCGCATTCTGTCTGCTCTCTGGACATAAGTCGTGTGTCGGATGTGTGTTCTGGAAATATGTCCCCCAGTCTGCTCTTGACGATCAAGCCTGCTAGCATTTTCAACATAGTTCTTTAATGGTTCATGACCTCTGGGTTGTGTCTAGAAACGGTTGTCTGACCCAAAGTCGAGAAGACTCTTCCCTGTGTTTTCCTGTAGAAAGTTAGAGTTTTAGCTCCTACACTCAGGTCTGCGACCCTTTATGACCACACCTCTGTTCATGGATCAAGACAAGGGTCAAGGTCTATTTCCTCACGTGCGGATGTATTTGCTCTGCGTAGATGCTAGTGCTGCCGTCTGTGCCACCCGACTTTGGAGAGCAGTACGGCTCTGCCTCACGTGGGCGGGACCTGTAACTGGGAACAGAACTCGGGCAGGGCTGATGTCCTGTTACACGGGGAAGCTGTAGACGGAGGGTGTGGGCTGACCACGCGTGCTGTCGGGCGGGCACTCGTGACCGGGCGGGCTCCGTCCTGGTCACACACCTGCACGTTATCATCAGCTCGGAGCAGGTCAGGACCCATCCTGCCAGGGTCATCGAAAACCTTGCTCACAAACGGTGATGCTTGTCCCTAAGGACAGCGGCGAATTCTGAGTTGTATATGAAGGAATTGTTTTCTTAGATCCTAAAAAGTAGCCCTTCCCAGTTTCAGGGCCATTTGACGTATTTTCTAACGAGCTGGGACTCGGGCTGGAATCCCCTGAGGGTCACCGAGAGGGGCAGCGTCGGGAGGGCCGGGAGCACACGGCCAGCAGCGGAGGAAGGGAGGGGCCCCAGGGGACTGGAGAGGATGTGGGGTGTCTGCTGGGCCCCCGTCCATAAAAGGCAAGGCAGGAAGAGTCAACCTCAGAAAGAGAAGGGATTTCCTACTATTCACATGCCGGCCAGCAAGAGAAAAGCTTATTCTTATCCAACCGGGAAAATACTGTACTGCAAATTAGAAACCCTGATGTGCGCCGAAGCAGGGTTTTATCCTTGGAAGCGTTTCTCTTTCTCCTTCCCTGATAAAGGAAGCTTTTTTTTTTTCCTACCGTCCTCCCCACAGAGACCTGTAAGGCTAATAAGCTGTGAATGGAAACAGGCCCCCTCCTCGGGCCTCATTAGCCATCAGCGCTCGGCTCCGTGTCGGCGTCCAGGGGTCCGGAGTCGCTCCCCGTGCACGTAGCCCATTACATTCTGCCCTTTTCTTCCAAATCCAGGAAGGCTCAGTAAGGGTCTCAGGACTCTCCGTGCATTCTGGCCGCAGCCGCGGGATTTGAGCAATGCGTATTCAAGCCTGGACGCATTCTATCTGCCTTTCCAGACTTGGGCTCCTGCAGCCTCGCCGGGATCCCACAAGTGCTCCGGGAGCGATTTCAGGGGGGAGACCGGGAAGAGCCACCTCCCAGTCGCCTGCAGAGCAGAGTGGATCCTGGCCGGTCGCAGATCTCACTGACACGTGTGACCAAGAAAATCTAACTAGAAACAGTGCTTAACAGACACAAATCCTAGGTTTTCCCCTGCCTGATGCAGTGAGTGCTCAGCTTCCCTTGTGAGACCCGACTTCATGCTTCAGAGTTTACCGAGACACCTGCTTCTTTAAGTGCGTCAGGGAGGGAGGGAGGTGGTGGTGTGCAGTGAGCCTCTCAGGCTACTGTACAAAGGAACCCCCCAGAGACGGCGGTCACTGAAGGTCCAGGAGGGTCAGGGCCGAGCCTGGGACTCTGCATTTCTCTCGAGCTCCCGGGCAGAGCTGATGCGGGTCGAGGACCTCACTGTGAGCAGCATGGATGTAAGGGAAATGGAAGCTTTGGAACTGGTCCCCGCCTCTCCCCTCCCCTCCCCTCCCCTCTCCCCTTGTCTCCTCTCAAATGGGGGTGACAGCTAGTGACACATTTGGCATGGAGATAAAATAAGATAAGCTGTTTTTAAAGGATTTGGGGGGGGTTTTTTTCGAGAGAAAGAAAATGAGCAGGGCAGGGGCAGAGAGCGAGGAGAGAGAATCCCGAGCAGGCTCTGCACTGTCAGCACAGAGCCTGACGCAGGGGCTCGAACCCATCACCTCTAAGATCATGACTCGAGTCAAGATCAAGAGTCAGATGCTCAACCCATGAGCCACCCAGGCTCCCCAAGAAGCTGTTTTCTAAAACCTATAACAGGGCAGGTGAGTTTTTAAAACTCAACAAGTCGGTTGAGAGTCCAACTTCGCCTCAGGTCGTGATCTCCCGGTTCAGGAGTTCAAGCGCCGCGTCGGGCTCGCAGCTGTCAGCACAGACTCTGTCCCCCCTCACCCTCTGCCCCATCCCCACTTGCACTGTCTCAAAAATGAAAAGGTTCTTTAAAAAACTGAAAAAAGTATAAAACTTGTAACAGGCACCACGCCCCAGAAGACACACGGCTTAGTGGCGCTCTCCTTTGTCCTGTCTCCCAGCCAGTAGCTCGTGGCCACGGGCCAGCTCGCCGAGCGGGACGGGGTCCCGGCACTCGGCCCCACCGCTCCCTCCCAGGCCTCTGCTGGCTTTCAAGAGATGTTTTGCAGGAACACTTGTATCAAGAATACCACAGGACTCAGCCTCTGAGGTTTATGCAAAGACATTCAAGCTAGACTTCTCTTTCTGGGGTAATTTTTACTTCTAACATCACTTAGAAGAAAAGGAAGGGAAGAGATGGACATAGGTTTTCGACCGCGACTTTGCCTCAGAGGATGGAAGTCGATGAAAATTAGTGCAGCGGAAGAGCCTTGGCATCAGCCGGTCATTCCGGCCGCTCCCCACAAGCCCAGGAGACGGCCCGGGCGGCAGGATATGCTCGGGGAGGTCTCGGGCCTGATGACTAAAACGTGCAGAGCAGGGTCCTTGACCTTGACGTCAATGTCCATCTAGCCCCCGCAGCACAGGGTTTGCACCGTGGGCAAGAGCGAGGGTCCAGTCCCCGGGGACGAAGGTCTAATTCAGATTTTCTCCAGACACTTCCTGGCCCTTCCCCAGGGCGGAAGCCGGATGGAATTTGTGAAATGTCCCATCCGTCCGAAGCTGACGATAAGCTCTCCAGAATAACACCATCCTCACACCCACTATGATGGCTATAATTTTTAAAAATTGGAAAAGAGCACATGCTAGCGAGGGAGCAGAGAAATCTGGAACCGTCACGCGCCGCTGCTGGGAGGGGGCGTGGTGCAGCCGCTGTGGGGAGCAGTCTGGCAGTTGCTCAGAAAGTCAGACAATTTCTAGAAGATACAGCAATTCCATTCCATTCCTCAGTCTCCACCCTGAAGAGTCGGAAACAGGCACTCACGCGGAGAGCCGTGCGTGCGGTTCACAGCGGCGCTATTCACAGCAGCCGCAAGGTGGGGACACCCTAAATGTCCATTAACGGACGAAGTGGACAGGTGGTGCGCTGTCCGCACAGTGAACACGATTCAGACGTGACCGTTAGTGGGGTGCCGTAGGTGGTACCCCAGGGAGGAACCCAGAAGTTTCATGGTGAGTGGAAGGCACCAGGCCCAGAAGGTCCCATATCACACATATGATTCCGTATATTCAAAGTGCCCAGAACGGATCGCACCCTTGGAGAACAGAAACCAGTGTGGGCGGCGACCAGAGGCTGGGGAGGGGCCGTGGGGGGTGTCTGCCCAGTGGGCACGGGGGTTCCTTTTGGGGGGATGGGAATGTTTTAGAACTAGCTAGAACTGGTGGGTGGAGAACACTGTGAACGTGCAGCCCTCTGAAAGGGCTGGCTCTCTGCTGTGGGAAGTCCGCGGTGATGGCATGCTCAAGAAGAGGAAGGCCCATTCCAAAAGCCAGACTTCCCATCTGAGAAACAAAGGCTGAGAAGACGTCTAGTGACAATGGCAGGAAAGCGAGTACAAGACGCCACTGTCACTTTTCCCATCGAAGGGAACTGAGGACAGGCTGGCGGAGGCACGACAGGAACGCGGTTTTCCACCTCGAAGACACGCACACGGCATGTGGTTGGCAGTAGATCCCCCACCTCGTGCCACGAGCCCCCAGATGGAGACGAACTTTGTAGACTAAGGAAGAATGCCTTACCCCCCAAAGGACACTCGCCGTGCAGGCCTCACCATGACCAGGGGCCGCTGAGGGCGGGGGGCACACCGCATAATCACAGGAAGGTGCATTCTAACGGTGCAAACAAAACAAAAATGATTACAACTGGGGAAGATCCATAAAAAAAAAAAAAGTCAAAGCCTGTTCTGTCCCCAACTTAGAGGAGTGGGTGCAGGATGCTGAGGGCCCTGAGGCCGGCCCAGGGCGAGCCGGGAGACTGTGTGTCCGAGGTCCGGGCCACCCAGCTTCCAGCACACCCCCCCCCACGAGGATGGGACAAGCAGCGGGCGGTAGCCCCATTTCACCTCATTCTTCAAATCACAAACTACCCCGGCTTCGCGACCCCTACGCTGCTCGCACTCAGCCAGAGAAGCTGGTGCTCTCCGCCCTGGGGGGCCCCCTGCGCACACAGAGGGCGGACCAGGAGAGCCCGCCACCTCCTGAGCCTGCCTGGCCCAGAGGGAGCCCTCAGGGGACTTCCCACAACACCCTTTCTTGGAGGAGGCAGGACCCCATCAATTCGATCTTAACCTCCATCCGCATCTTCCGCCTCAGAGAAATTGCGAACCGCTCCCCCCACACCTGGGCCCCGTCCACAGCCCGGGAATCATAACACACGTCGGAGGGGAGACCCCCGTGTGCCCCGGCCCTGGCACGATGGACCCCATTTCGTGTACCCCCATCCCCCGGTGAACCCTGTGCTCTGCCCCTTGGCTGCTGCGGAAGAGCCCGCAGTGCGCACAGGTGCCCGAGGGATCGAGTCTCTGCCCCCAGCAGGCCCCGTGCTCTCCCAGAAGCGGGGGCTGGGCGTGCGGCACTTCTCTGCCTAATTCTTTGAGGACCCGCCATCCTGTTCCAGGTCACCGCACCATTTACGTCCCCACCCACAGGGCCGAGGGCTGCGGTTGCTCCAGGGCCTCGCCAACACCTCGTTCTGTCTTTTTTTTAAATGATGGCCACGCACATCCAATGGCCATGGGCTTAGATTCTTATGGGACTCAGACACCTTTAGGTTTTCTCTGTGCACGTGTGGTGTGTGTAGATGGGAGATTATTCAATCGCTTCAACGTCTGAGGTCACTCCAGGCAGTGTATTGAGGAGAGGTAAAATATTGGAAATTTGTTTGGAATGTTCTTTTTCACTGAGAAGATATTTTTTGTTTTTTAATATTAAGAAGATATTTTGCTTTTTAAAAAGCCAGGTAAGGGGCACCTGGGGGCCTCAGTCGGTGAAGCGTCCGGCTTCGGCTCAGGTCACGATCTCACGGTTCGTGGGTTCGAGCCCCGCGTCGGGCTCTGTGCTGACAGCTCAGAGCCTGGAGCCTGCTTCCGGTTCTGTGTCTCCCTCTCTCTGCTTCTCCCCCGCTCGTGCCCTGTCTCTCTCAAAAATAAATAAATAAACCTTAAAATAATTCTTTAAAGCCAAGTAACTTGATTCTTTCCTCCCAACCCAATGCCAGCACCTCACAATAACACGACATTAGTGATCCAGGACGACTTTTTTCTCACATTTAACATGGTGTGGTTTTTGGTAACACTCCTGGCCTCCTTCCTCAGCCAGCAACCCCTCCACGGCCCCTGCGGCAGGAGACGGAAGCTCACGTCTGTGAACACCGCGGCTCTCTGAGAAGGCGAGCAGCGCGCTGAAACCGCTTGTCTGTTGTCACTAACCGTGATTCAACTCTGCTGTTTCTGCAGGGCCAGCCAGGGCCGGTGGGCCCCCAGGGGTACACCGGGCCCCCGGGCCTCCAGGGCTTCCCGGGACTGCAGGGCCGCAAAGGTGACAAGGGCGAGAGGGGCTCGCCAGGAATCACGGGACCAAAAGGAGATGTGGTAGGTGACCTCCCTGCTCCCTCCACTCTGGGGACGGGCAGCGGGCAGCCCGTCTTCTGCACTAAGCTCCTTTGCCTTCCTTACAGGGAGCAAGAGGCGTCTCTGGATTTCCTGGGGCCGACGGAATTCCCGTAAGTGTTCTGGGAGATTGGGGTTTGAGAACATGGATCGTATGCCACGTGATGGGCGCAGGACTTAGAGACGCACGTCCGTCCAGACCCCCCTGTCCTGTCTGTGACAAGGAGCCGAGTTCTCCGTGCACCCCTCTCCTCCCAGAGTCCAGTCAGTCAGATTTTGCACAAAGTGTTTCCTTTGTAAACGTTCCTCTGGACTTGGCTTCAGAGTTGAGGCTACTTAGCG
Organism: Suricata suricatta; assembly: GCF_006229205.1. NCBI lineage: Eukaryota > Metazoa > Chordata > Mammalia > Carnivora > Herpestidae > Suricata > Suricata suricatta. The sequence goes on along the minus strand of NC_043703.1, from coordinate 2,374,212 downwards.
AACAGCGGACGTTGTTTGATGATGAAAGGCTAGAGCACGAGACACGCTCAACAGGAACCAGTCATGACCTTCTGTTGGGACTAGAAAGCGACCAGGGGTCAGGTCGCGCGGCAGAGACGGGGGTAGGAGGCGCCGTCTGCTGGACGTGGCGGAGCTTCCCCAGTGCCATGGCGACTGCGCACAAACGAGGAGAGGGAAGGACAGGGTTTGTCCGTGAGAAAATCTCACAATAAAATGTGTTTTTCTAACCTAGTTTACTTTACTCCTTGCCGCATAAAAAAATAAACAGAGTGGCCTGGCTCACAGCCCTCCTCACAGGGACCCGAGAGCCGATCTCCCAGGATCCCGGCCCGGGGACGGATGTGTTGACCACACGTGCTCTCGCCCGTGGCTGAGTCTGAGGACATCTGCGTCGGGACCCTCACTCACGTGCACACGTCTGAGCCCTTGCCCCACATGCCCACGCCCTCTGTCCCCGTCAGCACACACGTACACGCGTGTGCACACGTAACGGAGAGGCACTCCGGGGCTGTGGAAGCGTCTTGTAGGAGGAAACAGAGGGGCCACCCAGAAAGGGCTTCTTCTTGGGCACCGGCCGCTCAAGCCCAGGAGGCCGTGCGGCAGTCCAGGAAGGCACTCGGGGCCGTAGACGGGCCACACACAGACCTGAGGCCTGCGTGACAGTGATCTGACCCCGAGCGTCACCTGGACGGACACCCGCACACACTGGTTATGACACACAGCTGTGTGAGCAAGTAAGGTAGTCACTTCCCCATTAGTCAGAATCTTGAGAAATTGGCGGAGTCGCAGAATCCGTTGATCTCCAGAGGTAAACAAGTATTGGAAGCGTTTTCCTACCAGCCACCTGTGCTTAATCCACCGTCTTGAGCTCCCGGGGCCGCCCGCTGGTTCTGTCTTCCAGAGGCCGAAATCCGAGTGATGTGGAAAAATAGCAGAGCTACTCTGAGCCATTTTGTTTCTCCACTTTATGCCCCTTCACTCTGAGGGGCAAAGAGCTCACGAGTCGGAGAGGGAGTATCTTCACCCAAGAGAGTGGTCGTGGGAGCGTGGAACCGAGCGGTTTCCGCAGAATTTCCGTGCGGCTGACGACAGGCGGCCGCACCCACTGACCATGGGGCCCTGAGCTGAGGGGCCCCCTGCCCCCGGGCTAATACATAAAACGTGACGTGCGGTCAGATCTTGAGACTCGTGTCCAGTTAGAGGCTGAACACCAGACGCGCTGTCGGCTCAAGGCAATTGCAGTCTGTCTTTGAAGAACGATGCTGAGCTAACGCACGCCGGACACGCAATGCCAGATGACTTGGATGGGTTCTGAGGGAGAACAAAGACCAGCTGAAGGCGGATCATTCCGGAGAGGAGTGAAGAACTCGAGTGGCGAGAAGCCTCCCACACCCCCAGGCTTGTGTCTCCGGCCGAATTTGAAGGATCGGCATTCAGAGACCCCTAAACCAAAGCCTGTACGTGACCTCTGCTGTTCCACCGGCCAGAGCGGTGGCCTGTGCTCCATGACTGAGGGGGCCCCGGGGCACCTCTGGTCCACCAGGGGGCTGATCTGACGGTCCCTGTTAACGCAGAGGCTCCGACTGTGTGGGGAGGGAGATGTGCACCAAAATGGAAGGGCAGCCCTTCTGTCATTCACAGGACGGGCACTCTGCGTAGGATTTGTTCATTTCTCTGGAAATGTCCCAAATTTCTCATAGTAAAGCTAAACGGCACCCTGACAGGGCCTCGAAAATCACTCTGGAGTGTATGCTTGGTCCGTTGTCGGCAAAAGCAGAATCTGAAAGCAATCAGTAAGATGGCGGACATTGAAACATCTGCTGTGGGAAGAAGTAGGAAAAGGAGCCGTGGTCTCGTAGTACGTGAGCCGAGGTCATCAGCGCAGCCCGACTCTAGTTATTTGAAAGACTTTTGATCATCCCACCCCCCCCCCACCCTGACATCTCTGAACATCTTCAAATCTAAGACGGAGTGCTTCCTGCAGGAAGCAAGTAAGAGGAAATCAGTTCTACATATGGCTAAGTCATGGACGAAATGCCATCGGGGGGGCAGGAGACCGTGAATCTCGTTCCCATGTTAGATGCGTTTCTCTGTCAGCTCACACTCTATAGTTCAGTTAGGCACAAAAGATGGGCCCCCTTATTGTCCTTGGCCACTTCCAGAATGTCTTCTAGAAGTTTTAAATCTACCGTGACCTGTGCCTGGTAAAACAGACCTCCCCGTAGGCTTCCAGACCATGGCAGACCGAACTTGGTCTTGAAGGCCGTTTTCCTGCTCAGAGCTGTGAGCCTTGGGCTACTTAATCTTTCCTTCACTCGTTGCTGGTCTTGAGTTCTCTCTGCCCGTGGTTCCCGCGGGGTGGAGGATTTGGAAGTGTTTTATGACACTCCGTGAGACCTCCAGACCATGTGCTAGAAGCTCACATGCTCGTCTCTCCCAGGGACACCCCGGGCAAGGCGGGCCCCGAGGACCACCCGGACACGACGGCTGCAATGGGACCAGAGGCGACGTGGGCTGGCAGGGTCCCATGGGCCCCGAGGGGTTCCTCGGCCCCCCTGTGAGTATCGGGGCGGCACGTGCGGCTGGGGTGGTGAGCTCCAGGGGCAGGGGGGCCGGCCCTGGTCCGCGGACGGGTGGAGGGCGCATGTGCCTTTCACAGGCCCTTCTGGAAATGGTGTCCAAGAGCCTTGCTGGGAGGGCGGCTTGCCTCCTGTGGCCCCACGGCGGGGCAGGCAGCGTGCCCGCAGCCCTGCACACTCGTCGGCATGACGATCCTACAACCAGAGAGCTTCATTTTCCACATTCATTCTGTAAACGAGATGGAAAATGATACATTCAGTTTACTGCATGCAGTTTTCCCAGTGTCCCTGCATTTTCCCCCTACGCCACAATTCAGGTAGCAGCGAATAACAGGTAAGAGCAAAACTAGAGTAAAAAGGCTGAATTAAAGCTTGACAGGTGCCTGCCAGTCCCGTCTTGACGGATCCGAAATCCGCTGTGACGTGGAAACACTGACATTCTCCAGCCCCTACAGGCACAAGTGTGCTTTGCTTTTAATGGAAAATGTCCGTGTTATTTTGTAGACTCAGTTTTCAGGGCTTTGCAAAGAACCTTGAAATGGTTTTAGTTCTGTATGGCTACCTTCCTGCCGTCAGAATACGGCCAAGTCAGGGTTTTACCAACGTCTTGTTTGGGAAAACTTTCTGTTTCAGCGAACATTCCCAGGATTGGGGAAGGACAGTCACACCTTCTTCCCTGAGTTTCCCCCGAAGGTGGTGGATTCCTCTTACTCTCACCCTGCCTCCCCTGGTCCTGTGTCTTTTTCAACTTGTCAATGAGGACCATCATTTCCTGTCTGCTCCCAGATCATGAAACTACCATTACCAATAAATCTAACCATCACTCTAAAGTACTGATTTTATATGGGCACCTGGGTGGCTCAGGTGGTTGAGCATAGGCTTCAGCTGAGGTCATGATCTCATGGTGCTGGAGTTCGAGCCCCGTGTCAGGCTCTGTGCTGACGGCTCGGAGCCTGGAGCTGCTTTGGAGTCTGTGTCTCCCTCCCTCTGTCCCTCCCCTACTTGTTCTCTGTGTCTTTAAAAAAATGTTTTATTTTTTTATAGTTTATTGTCAAATTGGTTTCCATATAAGACCCAGTGCTCTTCCCCACAAGTGCCCTCCTCCATGACCATCACCCCCCTTCCCCCCTCTCCCTTCAGCCCTTGTTTCGTTTTCAGTATTCAAGAGTCTCTCGTGATTTGCCTCCCTCCCTCTCCCCAACTCTCTCTCTCCCTTCCCCTCCCTATGGTCCCCTACCAGGTCTCTCCTGTTAGACCTATGAGTGCAAACATATGGTATCTGTCCTTCCCTGCCTGACTTATTTCACTTAGCATGACACCCTCGAGGTCCATCCACGTTGCTACAAATGGCCAGATTTCATGCTTTCTCATTGCCATGTAGGACTCCATTGTGTATACACACCACATCTTCTTGATCCACTCATCAGGTGATGGACACTTAGGCTCTTTCCATGATTTGGCTATTGTTGACAGTGCTGCTGTGAACATTGGGGTCCATGTGCCCCTGTGTGTCAGCACTTCCGTGTCTCTTTTAAAAAAACGTTCACTACTGATCTTATGCGCAGGCACCAGGAGACGCACGTCTACCAACATACCCAGCGTGTCATCCCAATTGCACTTTCACAGAAGGACCCGGCCGCTCTCCCAGAAACGGGCTTCAGCGCATCTGCGTCACTATCTTTAGCGTCCTCATGCCTAGGGAAGGACAAAATACATTATTACAAGGAAAACTAACCTGTTGGAATCCTGAAGGATTCCTTTTCTCATTACCCGTTTGGGCTATTTAAAAGAACCTAAGCCCTACAAGAGTTTCTGTTTTAACTTGGAAGGAAGATACTGTTGGGTAAATATGAAAGTGACGGCCTCACCTTTGTGACTGAGCGGAGAAGGGGTGTTCAGAGGAACCCACGTAAGCCATGAGGACAGCGGACGCTGCCCATCACAGACAACGTTTGATCGCCCACATGACCAGCACTGAACTAAGTGTTCTCTCTGTTTTCTCTGTCCACCGCGTCCTGTGCTACTCTAGGGGCCCCAAGGACCCAAGGGGCAGAAAGGCGAGCCATATGCGCTATCCAACGCGGACCGCGACAAATACAGGGTACGTTTGCTAGACGTGGGACTCGTGACTGAGCGATCAGGGTGATTCCTGATGAATAAGAAAGCTTCCCTAGTGCGGCAGAGCTGTGAGCAGGGGCCCCTGGGGAGGCAGAGCGGCCCAGCACCAGGATGAAGCTAAAACTCATTGAATTCTATCCTGGGGCACCCGGGGGCTCAGTTGGTTAAGCAGCCAACTCTTGATTTCAGCTCAGGTCATGATCTCACAGTTTGTGGGTTCGAGCCCATGTGACACTGCGGAGCCTGCTTGGGATCCCCTCCCCCCCACTCCCCCCTCAAAATAAATAAACTTAAAAATCATCGATTTCCCATCAGGGTGACATTGACCTGTGTGCGCACACCTCTCCACTCTGTATTCACAAAGCCCCAGATCAAGAGTAATATTCCCAAACCCCTGCCAGGGCTGGTACAGTTTATGTATTTGTTGCCAATGCTGTGATAAAATGTAACTAAATCTAAAGCCAGGTAAACACCAGAACTCTGAAAATTATTTTCTCTCAACTAGGGTGAACCTGGAGAGCCTGGCTTGGTCGGTTTCCAGGTAAGGTCTTTCTTCATCAGAGAATGTTCCAAGCGGAACTCCGAGAACTCAGGGCTGCAAATACCAGCGTCCCTTTCCTAATAGCGCTCCTTGTTGCCTGTCCTCAGGGGCCTCCCGGCCGCCACGGTCCCGTGGGACAGATGGGTCCGGTTGGAGCTCCGGGAAGACCAGTAAGTAGCAGGTGCCCGGGCTCACTCTTGGGGGGCGGCCAGGGTGTCCCCTAGACATGCATTCTTCAGTTGATGCGAGCTTCATGATACAACTTGGATGCCTGGGGTCGCCATGGAGAGAGTGGAGACAGAGCAGGTCCTCTCTTGCACGCATGTGGCTGCTATTAAGGTAGAAGAATAAGGGCTTGAGATCTGGGGACACCGGACCACCACCACGCATGTCCTGTGTGGAGGTGGTGCTGGCCGGGGGCCCGTGCAGTAGTGACAAGCTCTCTCGGCCCCACACCAGGCCAGCTGATAAGGGGGCCTGTCACCCCTGGGGAAAGCACGCCCAAGTCCAACAGGTGGATGAGAGGAAATGGGCTCTGCCTGCATGTGGCCATCCTGACAGGTGTCCCATGCCTGGGCGTGGCCATCCCAACAAGAGTCCCGTGGCCATCATTGCCAGTAAGATGTTAGACATCGGTTAACAAAATGGCCACAGTGGCTGCCTGAAGGGGCTCCCTGACCCTGCAACTTTAATGGCAGAGTGACTCGAACCCCGAGCACAAATACTGGGGTGAAGGAGGGCTTGCCGCAGGGAGGGAGAGGACAAGGAGAGATGCCAGGGCCCATGACACCCCCAGACACTTGCCCCGCTGCCTGCTAGCCGGCGCCAAGCCGCCCCCACTGGGTCTCTGCCCTTCATTGCCCAGAAGTTTAGCGTCAGGACAAACGGACCTTGAGCAGCAGTAGAGGAGGTTCAGCTCCAGGTGAGAGAGACCTTCTGGCAGAAAACCAGAGAAGTGTGGGTCACGTGGTGCCAGGCTCGCCCTGCGTACAGCTGTCGGCCCCTCACAGCACAGGCACCGCACGGAGAGGGGGCTGGTCTTTAAATACACAGTTCGGAGACATTGAAGCAACGGCCTGTCCCCGCCGTGTCCTGAGCTGACCTGACAGCCTCAGGGTCTTCTGCGGGCCATGAACGTCACCCACACTTCCTGTACTTAAACACTAACTGCCCTTCTCATGGGTGTTTAACACTTGATCCTAAGTGTAGCGCGGACACTGAGCAGAAAAATGGTGGCGTTTGCAGATGGACATCCAACCCTGCAGTTTGGGCCGTAGATTAATTCTGTCCGTGAACGTTTGCTGACCCTCCAGCAAAACGTGCAAGGAGGAGCTCAGGAACGGCAGTGTCCTTGGTGACAGGGCCCAGGGCCTTGCACGGGGTCCGATCAGGCAGGCGTGGGGACCTGGGTGACGCCAGAAGTCTGAACTCAGAAAAGCAAACCCAGAGCAGCTCAGGAGGCCAGCCGGCAGGGTCCAGGTCCTCTGTCCTCCGGCTGCTCCTCCGACGGAGACAGGAGGGTCGGAAACCTCCCTACACACTACACGGCCTTCTAAACACACACTGAGCGGCTTGCCCAGAGCTTTCTGGCAGTTGTTATCTGGGTCCTGGGATGAAGGAGACAATTTACAAATTTCTCTGTATTTGTGCAGGGCCCGCCCGGACCCCCTGGACCGAAAGGACAGCAGGTAAGTTGGTTTGGGGGGTGGGGTGGCTTACACACTCGTGTGCGCCTTTCCTGACCGTGAGACTACTCAATCGACCAAGACGTAGCATTTATTTCATGATGAAAATGATTCTGTAGGTTTTTAAGACCAAAAATCCCATCCCACTGCTGTGGTGTGGAAATCACGCTGCTGAACGTTGTAGGACCAGCTTGGAGGCATCGGAGTATGTTTGTGCACAAGAAAGGGCAAAATGTGGCCGCGTCTGTGGGGGACGCGAGCCCGTGGCCTTCTTGCCCACATGGAACCAGGCCGTGTGTGCCGGAGGGTGACACCAGGCCCCAGGGACCTAGTCCATGATTTTCAAGTCAGGCTTGAGCCCAAGGCTGTACTGTTCCCACAGGAGACAGAGGATTCTGTTGGTTGAAGGACAAGAAAGTAGGTGACTCGTCAGAACCTGTAGACAGAACCAGGGTTCGGTGTCAGTGGGGAAAGTTGGGTAAACGTCTAAGCCCCAGAGTAGGTAGGTGGTCAGGGGAGTTTGTGATCAAGGTGTGACGTGCATCAGAGAGGCTGGGCTGGGGTTGTCAGTGTGTAAGGACCGGCCCGTGGCCTGCGCGTGGCCAGGGACGTCCCCCAGCCTGCACATTCCCATGTCATCTCTGTGGCCCGGGGTGGGGGTGGGGGCCCCATGGCCACGCCCCCCTCCTCTGCTCCCATCACCTCTGGCCTGGCTTCCGGCTGAGGCTGGAGCTCGTTAAGGCTGCTTCCCCCACCGCTGGGCCCCCCGCCATCTCGCGGCCACGAGCAGGGTGGGAACGGCCCCGAGCCAAGAGAAGCAGATGTAGAACGGGGCGGCCGAGCCCCGGGGTCGCCTCAGATCCCCACTGGCTGCAGCACCAACAGCCCCCGCCATTCACCAGGTCACTTCCTGGGGACTTGGATGGCCAGCTTGCAAGGCAGAGGGACAGCGGGGGCCCCAGCAGAGCGCCTTCTGATCTGGCCCTGGCTGCCTTGCTGGGCTTTGATTTCCGCTCCCAGCCAGGTGGGGAAGGAGCAAAATAGCAAAAATTAATTAAGGGCTTTGTTTGTATTTTTCGGAGTGTATCTGGGCATCGGAGGGGGCGGCCGGGGTACTGCAGAGAGGGCCTCGCGCCATCCTTTGTCTCGGTGGGAATGTGGGGGCCTGGGGAGGAAGCCGAGTTGTCTGCAGGCCAAAGAAAAGAGCACTATTTCTAGAACATGAGTAAGTGTGCAGTGCAGCTGCTCCCAGACTTGGGAGTCAAGTCAGTTCTCTAGCATGTCCCCCACTGCTTGTGACTCTCATGAGTGCGGGCCAGGTCGGGGGGCCCAGCCAGAGAACCCCCAGCCCCTAACGTCATGAAAAGGGTCAGACGTGTTTGTGGACTCAAGATTATCTTACCAAAATGAGAAACGGCTGAGGGGGAAGGGAGACTGAATCCTGATCCTCAGATACGGGATCCGGGGGGGAGTGTCCACTTCCTGGGCCTGAGGAGACGCTGAGACCCTCATCTGTGGAGGTGACAGGTGTGCTGCCGAGTCCGAGAGACCCGGGATCAGGTCTGAGCTCTGCCAGGTGCCCGCAGGGAGGCCTTGGCCAGACGCCTGCAGTGCCCACGGTCATCACGCGCTGCACAGGGTTAAACGGCCGCAGAGCGTTGGCTCACACGGAAGGTGCAGAATTAATGACAAGCTCACTTCCAGAGCCTCAGGATAGGTGAACAACAGAATGTATTTCGAAAAGCAAGCTCAAGCGTTCCTGACGGGGAGCGAATACAGAATAACCAGCCTTGGTCCACCATTTTAAAGGCTTTGCTTAGAGTATCAAATATGGGCTCCCTGAAGGCATACCTGAGTTCAAGAACAGTGCGTCATTTTCCTGCGCCCCACTGTTTTCATAATGCCCACAATGCACCGCGAGGAGCCACTTCCTGTAGCCCCTCCGTGACGCCAGCCTGCTCCCGCTCACACCATGGGATCTCTGGGCTCTGCCTCGTATGCCATAGTTTGTGTGTGACACTCGCAAAAGAAAAGACGTTAATTTTCCTTTGGTTCAGATGGTTTTGGGGAAGGGACGCCAGAATATCGTGCAAGGACAATCGTTTGGTGTTTTGCAAATAGAGCTTTTGTCTCTTTTTCAGAAAACGTGTTTCTTTGTGATGAAGGACTTTTTAAAACTAAAAAAAACCATTTCTCTTTTCAGGGTAACAGAGGACTCGGCTTTTATGGACAGAAGGGTGAGAAGGTAAAGAACCAGGAGACTAACGCGGAGGCCTGCTTCGCGACTGGGACACGAGTCACGTTCTGACTGCTTTTCACGCAGCTGCCTCTGACCACTTGCATAGGAAACCATCACTGCAAGGTGCCAGGCTAGGGAGGCGCTCCGGTTACAGCGAGCGGTCGCGAAGACGCTGGAAGCCAGCGGTCCAGGTCAGCCCCGGCCAGGCCTGTGACACAGACGTCCGCCGTCTGCAGCACCCACGAAGTAAAAGCATTGCCCCGAGGTCTCCCAACGTGCGGAACCCGAGGGAACTGAGCAACTGAACGGGAGCCGCAGGCTAACACGCAGCCCGCTCGGGGACAGCCGGCCACCACGGGCGAGCAGACGGGCAGGAAGACGGCGTGGGCGGCTGTAATCCCCTGCGTCCCCAACACACAAAAACCAAGGACCTTTGAGAGCATCACTTGAGGCCACGCATGTGAGACGCTCAATGTGGCAGAGGCTCACCGACACGTGACCGGCCGCACCCACCACACATGACCGGCCACACGCACCACACGGGACTGGCCGCACCCACCACGAGTGACCGGCCGCCGTGAGCTACGTTTGTACCAGGGCCTCACTGAATTTTTGTTTTGTTTTTCTACTGGCTATTTGATGGAACAGCACGCAACGTGGAAACTGATCCTGCTCAGGTCCGAAGAGAAAGACTTTTGCTTTGTGCTGACACCGTAGGAAAAAAGTGACAGGAGCAAACGATGGAAAATCCAAACACCTATACAATGAAATATGACAAAAATAGTAAAATAAGATAAAAAGATATGTCTGGGAAGAAATCACCAGGCGGAAGGGAAAGTCGTCGCTTTAGACAGGACAGAAACGAAGCGAGTGTGTATTCTCTCCAAAGAGTTGACTCAAATATTAATGAAGTATCAAGGCCCTGATAGGTAACGGGGAGACGAGCAAAGAGTTCCAGGCAATTTTTAGATTTAACGTTAGCAGTCACGTCACGTCACTTTGCTCCTGCTCACATTATGTGGCGTCTGGGCTCACATTACGTGGCTTGCGTGTGGAAATGCCGAAGAAAAGACAACAGGTTTCTTTTTGTGTCAATTCCTGGTTGATGAAGCCCCTCCTTAGGCAAGAACCTTTGTCTAACTGTTGCACGTTGATAGCTTCTAGCATCTGTGCACCGCGTCAGAAGTGTTTCTGGCTGATTATAAGAATACAGATAAAGCTCGAGATATTCTATTTATTGAAGATGCTACTTTTTATTCTCTAAAAACACCCTTGACGGGGGGGTAGCACCGGTAAAACCAGAGTAGTCTCTCCTTTCTCCGGCACGTCTTCTTCCTGGTCCCCACCTGGGAACGCCACAGAGGAAACGCACGGACGCGAAGACGTCTAGCCCTCTACAGAACTCCAGGGCGCAAGCGTAGCCCACACTCATGAACTGCCTCCACAATGTTCATGAATAAATTGCAAATGGTTACGAATGCAAGGAAGACACAAATAATCTTACGTTAGGATCGTTTTCTTTTATGGTGTGATTATAAGATCACAAAATTGGTATACTTGTGGTCGATACGGTACAAAGATAGAAATAGCCGTTTGTAGCAGTGCTTTGGTTCACCTTGGTAGTGTCTTTCCAGTTTATAGACGACTGTGTTTTGCAAAACCGTTCACAGGGCGACATGGGACTGCCAGGACCCAATGGGATTCCGTCGGACCTCCACGCCATCATCGGGCCCATGAAGGAAATGTTCCACCCAGATCAGTATAAGGTAAAGAGTCTTCAGCAAAGTAGCCGGTGTTCCCGGTTGAACTTAAAAAAGGGAACTTCTTTTGGTCTTTCTAAAACAGTCGCAAAGTGGAGAGTCCTCAGCACCCAGCTGGCTCGTCATACGTGAAGACACTGCCTACCCAGGGCCACTGGTCCGTCATCTTAAAAAAAAGTGACAAATTTGAGACAACAGGAGAATTCTCAAAGCAATCTCCGATCTGTCCTGAGGGTGCAGATGTCCTAGGCCGGCACGGGGTAATGGTCCAGGCATAATTCGGAGGCAGGACGGGGGACTGTCTGAGTGAAATGTCGTATTCGGCAAAACAGATCTACTTCTCGTCTTTGCTGACCTGGAGCGTCATGGTGGGCGTTCTCGCACCAAAAAAGTGTACTCTTGACGTCTAAATAAAAATTGAGGGGTGCCCGGGGGGACTCAGTCATTGAGGGCCCAACTGTTGGTTTCAGCTCAGGTCATGATCTCACAGTTCATGAGTTCAGTCCCACAGTTCCGAGAGCTCAGAGCCTGGAGCCTGCTTACGATTCTGTCTCCCTCTCTCTGCCCCTCCCCTTCCTCTCTCTCTGTTTGTCTGTGTGTGTGTCTCTCAAAACTAAATAGACTTAAAAAAAATTTTTTTTTAATTAACACCCCACTGCGCCACTCACTCGCTCAGACAGGCCAGTGGACTTTCCCACGGGTCCGGGCTCCCTTGTGCCCAAGGAAGGCGGTCGGAAACACTCAACCTCATATCACTGCTGAGTGGAGACCACACCATCCGGTGAACGCCTCCAATTAGGTTGGGCAGAGACAGTGCCCGGGAACCAAAGAGAAAACCCCAAACGTGGAGTCTAGTTCCGACTCTAAGTATCTGTCCAGGCAGGGTTTGGACGCTGGGAGAAGGCAGGCCTCAGGGACGGAGTCACTCCGGGCACCTGTGCCTGACCAATCAGCCACCTGACGTTGATCCAGGTGGCTTGGGCGGTGGCTGGTGTGAGACAGAACACGGAGGAAAGCGTGTCAGGGGAGGGTGGTTGTGAGCAGGACGCCCCTGGACATCGAGGCAGGAAGGGGACCCCATCAGGTCATCAGGTGGGGTCCAGGCAGGACCCCAGCTCCTGCTGGTGCCCTGACCATCAGCCAGTTGGGCCTCTGCCCAGTTTCAGGACAGGAGCCAAGGAGGGAGTGAGGCCAGAGCAGGTGCGACCAGTGCTGGGGGGCTCATGCTTGTGCGTCCGGTATCCTTCAGCTTCTGGGGCGAGGGCCGGGGCTGGGGCGGGGGCGGGGGTGGGGGTGGAGGCAGGGGCAGGGGAGCTGGGGGGGGGCGAGCGGGGAGGTGGGGGGCAGGGGTGGAGGTGGGGCCCGGCCAGCCTGCAGGAGGCCACTTCGAGGGACAGGCATCCCAGTGCTGTCTCGGCAGAGATGTGGAAAAGAACCCAGTGGTCGCTACATTTCTTCCACTATTTTAGACCAAGAGCAGTGGGAAAAAGTGATCATATAAAATTGGCCCTGCTTTCTAAATCAAGCCTGTTTTGCTCGGGGTTTTAATATGTTCCAAATGTGTCTTTTCCCCCAAGGAAACCAAACTCCGTCACTGGGGGCTCCCCCCGGGTGCATCCTTTGCCACCAAACGTCACCGTGGGCCC
>NC_043703.1:2355185-2361523 GCF_006229205.1 Suricata suricatta | reverse complement strand
CCCCCCCCCCCCCCCCCCCCCCCCCCCCCCCCCCCCCCCCCCCCCCCCCCCCCCCCCCCCCCCCCCCCCCCCCCCCCCCCCCCCCCACTCCAGGTCACCGTGCAGGAGGCTCCCCACCTCCCCCCCCACTGCCGGTGACCACGCACACGGCTCTAGCAGCATCCACCTGTGACACCAGGCAGCACTTTGACACTTCTTTTCAGAAAACAATTTTAGGTCTTCCTGTGCATAATACACACCCACAAACCAGCATTTTCTGGGGTTCATGACCTGAACGTAGGGCTTTAAGAGAGCAGTGTGTGGGCAAAGGGCCGGGCGGGCTTGGTGGCGGCTTTGTTTCTGGGTCCAGCACATCATCACTGTGCTGTCCTTGCAAGACCTCCCGGGCATCACCCCCGCTATGTGACGGTGCCGGCAGTGCCCTGGATCGATGCTGGTCCAGGACGCCTGTGACCCCATGTCGTGCTGCACTGGATGGGGGACCCTGGGAGTCCCAGCAGGCTGGGGCCCCCGAGGGGGTGAAGTGGGCGGGCCTGCTGCCTCACATCCCAACTCTCTTCTCTCCTAGGGCATCGCCTTCAAGGGAGAAGAAGGGGTCATGGGCTTCTCTGGCCCACGGGTAAGCGAGGCGCCATAACTGTGGTTTTCTTTGACTCGTGTTGAGTAGACTGCATCCTTAGAGCAGCCTCGAGGGTCCCTGTGGGGTCCGGCCGGAGGCACAGAGACGGCCCACAGACCCCCACCTCCCACGCACAGCCTCCCCACTCCCAGCGGCCCACGGACCGTGGGGTGGACCCGCCGTCCCCCCCGTAACTGATGTTGGAGACTCTGGACCTCCACTGCCGATGGGCGGGGCCAGAGCACACACACCTGTCTGCGAGGCGGCCGCCACCCATGGTGGCAGAAAGGTGGACCGTCCCCAACACAAGCAGTTGATTCTTGTTTCCCTGAGAGTCCAAAGCACCCCAGGCAGGACAGTGGGTGGGGTGCTGGGGGCCAGGGGGTGTCTCCCCCATGGACACTCAGCACCTGTGGCTCCCATGCCTGAGGGCAGACCTCTGTCCTCAGGGCGTGGCCTCCAGGGACACCTGTCACCTCTGCCCTCCCTCCATCAGCCAGAGCTCCTCACCCGCCACACCTCCCCGCAAGGGCACTGGGAAATGTGGCCAGGGCCGTGGGCCAGAACAAAGGCAAAGTGGCCCTGTGGTGGCCCTCCGGTAGCCACCGCCACTAAAAAGGCACAAGTTAGAATCTTCGAAAATAAGAAGAGACCCTGAGAAAGTTGGGGAGAGCCTCTGCTAACGCCTTCGCTGGTTGGGCCATTCCGTCTTTCTAGATTTTTCCGTAGTCTTTAGGCGGTAGATGTGATGCATCATATGCAAATATCTCTAAAGTGACTCGCCTCCTTCAGAAAATATAAGGGTCTTCAGGTGGTTTTGATACTTCCATAGGAAAGCACTTCATGTCAGCCCGCGTCAGGGGCCAAACTGTGGCCTCCGGGAAATGTTGCGGCACTTTCTGAGACGTTATCACTTCTGTTTTCTGTCCCAACCCAGGGTGCTCCTGGCTTCGATGGCGAAAAAGGCTCACCAGGACAAAAAGTAAGTCTGCGGCACGTGTTTTCTTCACCACTGTGCCTTAGAGAGTATTCCCTGTTAGCACGGATGCGTCCACAGAGTTCTGGCCGCGAGCGGTGCGGCGTTGCAGGGAGAGGACGCACTGGACGTGCCCCCGAGCCCTTGCTGGTTTCCAGCCCCTGCCGTTCGAAGCCACCGCACTGTCAACACTACGGGACACACCTCTTGGCGCCCATGGGCCAGGATTCCCATTATTTGGACCTAGGGAGTTTAGGGAAAGAGACTTTTTTGAAAAATCAGTTCAGCCTCTGAATCATGACTCCATTGAAGCCTGGGCCCCACCCCGGGTGGCGGTGTCCATGGGGCTCGTCAGCCCCCGCGGGGAGCTCCCCCACCTTTGTCCGGGGACTTCAGATGGACTTGGCCTCTGGGGTTCGGCTCCCGACGGCGCTGGCTCTAGACTTGGGCGCCGCCAACCCTCTGCTGACCCGCTCGCAGCGGGACGGGCCTCAACCCTTCCCGCCTGCAGCCCTGGCTCGTCTGGCTCCTCCCGTTCCGGTCCTTTCATCCCAAACTCGGGCCAGGAAGCTGACACCAGGGTTCCCCTAATCACAGCCACGTTCTCATGACCTTAGTAACGGACTCGGTGCCCCCAGAGGCAGCGTTCCGGGGGGCGGCTGTCCAGGCTGACCCCAAGCAAAGGCCACAAGGCCAAATTCCAGCGTAGGGGGTTCATTAATCAAGTGAAGAGACAGAGAGCTAAGGCAAACATGAACATCTACAAGGGATCCATCTCCGCTGCCCACGGAACTGTGTTCTTACTTTCATTGCCTGCCGCGAGCCAGGAAACCATAATTGTGGGTTTTTCCTGCGCCCAGCACTCGGGAGTTATGTAGGTTTTTTTTAATGCAGTTGGATACAGCTGTCCCCTGGAACTCACTGTTTATGTGAAACAAGACTCCAGGTTAGACACTGGCCACCCGGGGCCTCTAAGTGCTGCGGCCAGATGTCAGCATCGAAGGCTGCATCTTCCACGGGAGGATGGGGACACTTCCAGCCAAATGGGACGTCCCTGTGGGGAGACAGTTTACTCAACCATACAAATAGGAAATGCCGGGATACACATAGATGGCAGAGCTCCCGCTCTTTAGACCGCACGGTGGGCGTGGGACGCCATCTCCCTTAACAAGTGCCCCGTGATCCCCAGCGCGCTGCTCAGTTACTCATCTGATCCCCAGATAATCCCACCTTGAACGCACAACCCTGTTGTTGTGTCGGAGCCTAGAGACCCAGAGATAATCCTTTAGAGTTGCTTCAACTCCTGGTGAGCCTGGCAGTTGGGGTCCCGCTCCCTGTGGTCTCATGTGACCCTAAGTACCAATTTCCCCCTTTACTCTGCCGAGTTCTACGTAATACTCAGCCTGCCCCCCCAGCCCACCCACTGCTGCCAAGAACTCACAGGGAAACTTCTAGATCATTGTTTTGGCTTTTGGGGTTCCCGCAGCCAATAGAGAGATCCATAAATGAATAGAGAGAGCCAGACGTGAGAGAGAGCCTGAACACTTTTCAATCTTTCCCTTTCCCCTGTGGGCTTTCAGTAGTGCCTGGCTCAGTCCAAACCTTTGCTCAGACATATTTTGGAAGTGTTGGTGCCATTGTGGTTTAGGGTAGTAAGCACATCCTACCGGGGTGCCCGCTACTGGTCAGCGCTGGCGTCACACCCAGCCGGATGATGCTCAGGGGCGGAGGACGACATGCATGTTTGGCGGCGTCCAGCAGGTGTCTGGGCTGAGTTGTTATGTGGGCGCACGCACAGCTGAGACCTGAGCGCCTACTGCCAGCCAAGGTCATAGGCAAGCTCCTTAAGAACGCCTCGTCCATCTCAAGAGATGGCCGCCAAGGAGATCAGTCGGACATCGGAGAAATTTGCCTTCACTTCTGAATCTGAATCTTCGCTTCCGGCTCCACCTCGTGTGAAAGGCGGTCCGTCTACGTCACAGGCCTGAGAAGCACGAAGTTCACCCCATCATTTCTCATGCTAAACAGCAGGACTGCCAGCACGCGAATGCCGGCATTCCGGAATATCCTGTAAAATAACCACTGGCTCCTGGTATTCTAAATGTGGGGCCTCACATACATATTCGTTGGCAAGAGGGAATGAATTTCTAGGTTTTTTTAAAAAGCTTTACAGATACATCCAGCTATGATGTGGTTGGTGAGGGTAAACATTCTCTTCCATTCAGGGGAATTAGAAACAGGACTGAGCGCTTTTTAAATGAAGAGAAGAATTCTAAATTAAGGTGCATTAGTTAACGTTTCTGTTTGGGGCTCACTAAAATTTTTCAAAAATCCCTCCTGGGGGAAGGTTTGAATCGCTGAGTTGATCGTAGAATCACTGAGTGGGGCAGCCCGGCCCCCGTGCCTCCTGAAGTGACGGAGCGGGAAGGACACAACACACCTTGGGAACAACTCTTGCTCAGAAGGTGCACTGGTGTCTGGGCCCCCCAGGAGAGCCCGTTGGTAGAGGGACCACACGGGACGGAGGTGCACGTCGTCCACACCACGAGGAAGGCTGGCCCGCCTCCACCAGTGGTGCCGGTGGCCCAGTTTCTTCAACAGCAGCAACAAGAAAAGTTACCAAAAAAGTAGAAAGGAGGAGGAAACTATTAAGAATTATGATACAGGGGTGCCAGGGAGGCTCAGTCAGTTAAGCATCCAACTTAGGCTCAAGTCATGATCTCACAGCTCGTGAGTTCAAGCCCCATGTCGGGCTCTGTGCTGACAGCTCGGAGCCTGGAGCCTGCTTTGGATTCTGTGTCTTCGGCTCTCTCTGCCCCTCCCCCGCTCACTCTCTGACTCAAAAACACAAATATTTTTTAAAAGTTTTAAGTAATTACGAGGCTTACGAGCCCATCAGCCACGGGTGACATTTAGACTTTGAGACCGTAATCCGGGAAAGCTGGGCACAGAGTGAATAGTAGGTAATTTTAGTGAGCTGTTGTTAGTTTTGTCAGCCATAATAATGGTACTGTGGTCACTTCTTTAAATTCTATGTTAGAGGTAAAAATAAGCACTGAACATCTTTCCTGCAGGGAAGCAAAGGACTGGATGGTTATCAAGGCCCTGACGGACCCCCAGGACCCAAGGTGAGCTCAGTTTTCCTCTGGCTGGAGGTCTGGTCTCCTGCCGTTGACCCCGTTGGAGGAGGGGTCCTCTGTCCTGTGTGATACTAGCTACACAAACACACAACACCCCGCACTGGACAGACGAGACGCACACGGATTTACCGGTCACGTGTCCGGGCCTCACGGCGCCGCACGCCAAGCAAGGGCACGTGGAGGCCACACTCGGGATCTGTGCCCGGGAACAGCGTGGACCAGTGGGGCTGTGGGGCCAGGCTTTGTAGTAACAAGAGCGTGGGGCACCCCGTGTTCCCAAGGGGGCATATGATTAACTCGTTTGCAGAATGGGCCGGCAGGGGGGTGAGGACCAGTAGGCTGAGGAGCAGGTGGGGTGCAGGTGGTCAGGTGATGGGGACCCAGCCAGGCGAGGAGACTTTTCTGCTGGTGGGGAGCGGATCCGGTGAGGATGGGGGGTTCAGCTGTCGCCTTCGGGGGGGCCCCACTGGGAGACTCAAGGACACGGAGGCGGCGCTGGAAACTTTTCGGTCTGACGATCCAGATCAGGGTATAGTCCCCTCCACCCAGCTGCTGTGTGGCTGCAAGCCGGTATCCGATGGGTAGTTGGGGTACACGGGGAACCGTCTCCACTGCAGAAAGTCGTCCCCGCCCACTTCCGGTGCTTGGCAAGGGCTTCAACTCGAGGTTGGTGCCCGCCCTGTTGCCCTCGGTGGGTGTGGCTGGCGGCCGGAAGGCCCGCCCCCACCGCGGCTGGGCCGAGCGGGGCCCCAGCTGAAGGTGCACATTCAGCCTCATGTCCTGGGAATAGGGGTCGTTTCCAAAACTCCAGAGGGTGGGTCTCACATCCTTCTGTCTTCCTCTTGTCTTCCCCCAGGGAGAAGTGGGAGACCGCGGCCCCCCAGGTGCACCTGCGTACTCGCCTCACCCCTCCGGGGCCAAAGGTGTGTACGTGACTTCCCCTGCGCGTTTACCTGCATGGGATTCTCTTCTGTTTCGGACACAGAGTCATAAACTGGCAAGAAAGGTTTTCAACGTAAAACAAAGCGAAGCAAAATGAAAGATGTTTGGAACATCACAACTTCATCAAATGCTTAAATGAGGCGCCGCAGAGGGGCTGAGGGAGCGCCCTCTGCTGGGCGGCCCCGCGCCCGGCACCCGTCGAGCCGGTTCTGGTTCCGCCCCCGGAGAGCCCCTGGAGAAACCCAGGCCTCCGGCACCTCCGCCTCCGGCGGGACTCCCTGCCGCCCTCGCAGGTTTCTGCCCCACGGGCCCCGGGCGCTTGCGCCTCCTGCTGGCCAGTCTGAAGCCTGAGCTTGGCCATCATCCGTAATCTATAAACAGCCACCTCCTTTTCACCTTGGAGGAGTCCCAGGTGTTGGCGTGACCGACGCCCGGGAGAGGCCCCCGGCGCCCCGTTGACTCCTGAGTGTGCGTGAAAGGGTTTGCGTGTGTCGCAGGTAACGCCCATCTGGTGATTTCACTCAGCCTCCCACCCTCGCAGGATCGTTACCAAAACACGAGCCTAACTCTGATAAGAACAGGAGACTCAGGACCTGTATGAATGTGAGTCCTTCTAGGTTAAAAAGGCGATTTCCAGCACCCCTCTGAGTGATCACATGTG
>NC_043703.1:2340796-2355085 GCF_006229205.1 Suricata suricatta | reverse complement strand
ATCCAAAAGGGTGGAGGGACTTGTATTTGTTTTTTCTTCTAATGCTTGCAAGGTAAATAAAACAAGAAACTTGCTCTTCTTCCAAACAAATGACAGCATCTGTGCTTTTCCCTGGAGTCTTGCATCTTATTCAGCCCTAATGGCTGGCACCCGTGCAGTGCTGGCGGAGCCGGGCAGTAGACTGTCATGCTCACTAATTGATTTGCTTTTCCTTACGGCCCCTTGAGATGGGGCCTTATGTTAGTCCTGTCCTGCTGGTGGAGAACTTGAAGAACAGGAGTTAAGTAACCTGCCCAAGGTCAGGTATAAATAAGCGCAGGCCAGGGTTCAGCCCGGCTCCTCACCCTGCTGCAGAGCACCCTCCCACCCCACCCCCTCTGCAGGGAGGTACCCGGCCCACAGGCATCCTTAATTCAAGGACTTGCGTTTGAGATTTAAAAAAAGAATTTAAAGATCCCATGCAGAGTGCCGACTTTCCTAACGATTGTAAATACTTCTGCAGTCTTTCCTGGATTGTATTCCAGAAAAAATGCTCTGCACAGGAAACCATTGCTGTTTCCCGCAGCGAACACCACAAGCCGCTGTGTGTGTTTGTTTCAGGATAGGGTACCAGAGCGCCCGCATATGCTGTTCCCCCAGGAACAGCAGAGAGCCAGGAAGAGCGGATCTGGGCGGGGCTGGGACTCTGGGGACCAGGGGCCTGGGGACCCTCCTCACCTCCTGGGCTTCCTGCACGGAGCCTGGTGCGCAGGGGGGTCTGCCGTCCTGCTGTTCCCGTCTTTATTCCCGCTCTAGACTCACGTCCAGCCTGACCCCCGTTCACGGTTCCTCGCACTCCTGCCGGAGCCCAGCGCAGCCCCTGCTTCCCGCCACCGTCCTCTGCCCTCCCCCTCCTGTCTCCCGTCCCCATCAAAGTGCACCTGTGTCCCACTGTTGGGCTGCCGAGTGCCCGTGGGCACGATGCTCACGTGTCTGTAAAACTGGGGCTACGGCACGCCCAACCCCGGTTTATGGAATCAGTAAAGTGTTAAACGCGAGCCCGGCGCGCAGAGCAGGAGCTCCGAAATGTTACCTCCTGCTGTTATTTTTCTCCCCTGCGGTCCCTCAATGTCCAATTTCTCCCCAAAGCAACCTTTCCCCCTTTTGAAACCGAGATCCAAGACTTTCTGGCATTCTCTGCCTCCCTATTGCTTTGCGATATTTATGGGAATCTTGGATCGCCCCTATTTGATTAGGAATGAGCTCCTTAAAAGCAGAGACCCCCATATAGTAAACATCGGACCCCCGCCACCCTTCAGCCTACGAGGGACACAAGTGAAATGGTGTTTGGTGAAACGTGTGCATCCCAAGCGGGTCCCGGACAGCGTCCTGGTCTCATGCAGCTCTGTCTCGGTTCCAGGTGTCAGAGGTGACCCAGGATTCCCAGGGGCCCACGGAGAGCCAGGAAGCCGGGGTGAACCAGGGGACCCGGGCCCCCCAGGCCTCCCTGGCATCTCCATCGGAGACGAAGGTAATGGCTTCATGGTGTCAAAAGTAAGACCAAACGTGCGTCCCCTCAGGGTTGACACAGCACGGCCCCCCCTCTGCTGCCGGAGTCTCTCACAGACGAGGCTCACGTGCCTGCGTCCGGTGTCTCCCCGGGAGCGTGGGGCCTGTGTCGGTGACCCCCACGGGGCCGCTGACGAGTACCCAGCAGGATGCCGCGTGTGCGGGAGGAGCGTGTGCAGCCGCCACACTTCATGGCCAGGCTTGCGACTCTCGGACCCTTCTCTGGGGGCGACAGGAGGGGCTGTTCTAAAGTTGAAACAGGGCGATGAGGCCCACCGACCACATCCACCCTTAACGTCCCGTCTGGACTGTAGACCGCGGGTCCTGGTGGCCTCCTGGGGACAGGAATGCCCACACGGGTGCCACCTGTCCCAAGCCTCACGCTGCTGTGGTCACTGTGGTGCTTTCAGACGGCAAGAGAGGTTTGCCAGGTGAAATGGGGCCCAAAGGCTTCTTCGGAGACCCAGGCATCCCCGCGCTGTACCCCGGCCCTCCAGGAGCTGACGGAAAGCCGGGGCTCCCAGGACCCCCCGGGCCTGCCGGACCCCCCGGACCAGACGGTAAGTGGAAGGACTCAAGAGGTGTGGTCTTCGTGTTCCCGCAAAGCTCCCAGTCGGCTCTCTCCTGGGGTTTCTGCTGCATAATTCCGTGAGCCAATGCAGCACGCTAGGGTGCAGCGGGTGCTCTGGGTGCAGAGAGAAAAGCCCGTGACGGAGGAAGGGCACGGCCCCGTGGGCACCAGCAGGCCCACGGACGTGCCGGGGGGGCTCAGCTGGCTGTGCGCCCTGTGAGGCCAGCTCTGCGCGGGGACGCCGGAGCCGGCAGGTGCTAGCTGACCGCCGTGGGGTGTCTGGGTGACACGTCCACCACCTTCTCCCGGGGCGGAGGCTTCCGGCCTCGACGTGCAGCTCCCCGCTCCGTCTTACTAGCAGCCGTCACAGACAGGGCAGCCTGTGTCCTCGGCCCACATGGAGCCAGAGCGCCCGCCGAACAGGTGATAAGAGTCCACAGGAAGAGGTGACCTCCTTACCGTGACACAGTGGCCGCCGCCGGCCAAGGCCGAGACGTGAGGCCCCATGGTGTCTGGGCAGAGTGGGATTTCCAGGCTCCCGAGTGACCCTGCTCACCATCCACAAATGCCCCCCGGGGGACCCGGAGACGGACAGGGTGTCCTTGAGCGTGCCATCGAAAACCGTGATCTTCTCAGCTGCTGAGTTTAAAGGGTTGTTTTAGACGTTGTAAGATCCCCTACTGGGAACGGTCCAGCCGCTCGAGAGTTTGGTTAAAGGAGGCTTTGGAAGAAAACACGAGGTCCCGGTGCTTTCTGTGCGGTACGGCCCACGGCTCGTCAGCCTCTCTTCACAGCATCTGACTTGCTCCCTGGTATCCTGCCCCCCCCCCCCCCCGCCGTAATCTCCGGGAGCTTCCTCTCTTCCGGGACAGAGAGCATCACATTGCTAACAGGAGTGCTGATTTCAGTTTCAAGGTCAGGTTCAGATCCATGCTCTTGGTGCTTTGGGAAGACTGCTTCTCGTGGCCATCTCGAGAGAAAAGATGTTGGGGGCTATAGAAGCGAATCTGCACGTATTTCTTCCGTTGAAACTAGGGGTGCACCTGGGTGGCTCACTCGGTTAGGCCTCTGACTTCGGCTCAGGTCATGATCTCACAGTTTGTGAGTTCGAGCCCCGTGTCAGGCTGTGCACTGACCTTGCAGGGCCTGCTTAGGATTCTCTCTCTCTCTCTCCCGCTCTCTCTCTCTCCCTCTCCCCCCACCCCTTCAAAATAAGTAAATAAACTTTAAAAAATGAGCTTTAAAAATGTCAGAGTCCCTTCTTCGATGCCATCTGGTGATGTCCAGTAGATCTCAGCAATGTGGTTCTCCCGTTCCAACTCTCCTCCGATGGGCAAGGCCAGATTCTGACATTCTTTCGGAAATTTTTAGGTGCGTATTTCCCTGGAATCTGCCAAACCGTTTGAGCAGTGTTGTCTTAAATATATTTTTAACGAGGAAGTATTATTTACTGCTGTGACATCTTTGATGATGGCCAAGTTTCTGTGAGCATGATATTTCCTGAGCAAATGTTATCTGTTACGGTTTCCTCTTTGGGAACAGAACATGATGCATCAAAAGTTTTTTAAAGCATAAAACTTGCCTCTTTAGAAGACTGACTGAAGGCTGACCTTGTCCCAATTCCTGTAACTCAATTCCGTTTTGCTAAAGATACAAACACCACCTTGGTGAACAAATCCTGCTCAGTAAGACTGTGATTTAGTAACGGCAGTTATCTGTAAACTGATCAACTAGTTTCTTGTGCGTATTTTATTCATAAAACACATAGAGTAGCATCCAATACATTTTATCAACTTACAATAGTAATAGCACAGAACTTAAGTCTCCTTGAAATGCTTGTTCCCCCGTGAGACACATTGTTTCCAAATCGCTTGTTTAAAGACAATCTCTTGCACAAGAAGTAGCCAACCGTAACTAGGAAGTTTTTGCGCACATTCAGATCATAATGTAACGTCAGTGACCTTGATTCCCACGGAGTTCTCCAAGTCCCGCCACTCCCCAGAACGAAACTGCCGGATTCCTTCCTCGCTAACCACAGTTCCTCCTCTTTTATGTGTTGCTACAAGTGATAACCAGAATCGGTAGTTTTTTGCCGTTCCCCGCGGAATCCAACCATGGAGTCGGTTTAAGAATCAAACCATGAAGTCGGTTTTTCTTCTCAGCGAAATATTGTGCTTACTCGTGCTTCGAGAGGAGTTCACTGAGTCGAGGATTGGAGCGGTTCTGTTGTTTTCTAGAATAAGTCAGAATGCTGACCACTCAGAGCCTGGAGGCTGCTTTGGATTCTGTGTCTCTCTTGCTCTCTGCCCCTCCCCCTGCTTGTGCTTGCTTGCTCTTGAGCTCTCTCTCTCTCTCTCTCTCTCTCTCTCTCTCTCTCGTTTTGTCTCAAAGATAAATAAACGTTAAAAAATTAATTATAAAATAAAATAAAGCCAATACAGTCGACAGCAGCCCGAATGCCCTTGCCCTGGTCACCAGTGACCGAGGAGCAGGCCCCAGGGGTGCCATCCTGCTCTGTGACCCCCCACCCACCGTCGTCCCACTGGCCATTGTCTGTGAGCCCCCTTCGTTGGGCCTCGTCTTGTACCCTCCACCCGGCTGGACTCCCCGGTTCATGTGACCTTACGCCCAGGCCACTCGCCCACACTCCCTGTGTCCCTGACCCAGGTCTGGACTGAGCCCCAGACTCTCGCAAACTGGCAGCCGTCACGTGGCCACCCGGCCCATCTCACAGACTTCTCGAACTTTGTGTGTCCACGCTGAGCACTGGGTCTCCTGCCGCCCAGCTCCCCGACCCGAGACGCCCTGTGCTAGGCCTCACCCCCCACACACAGACCCAGAGCTCGGGCCACGGCCTCGCCGGCCCACGCACCACACCCACCGCCACCAGGTCCCACGGCCTCTGCCTCTGCAGCCTGTCCACCGCTGCCCCCAGCACCCCTGTCCTGCTCGGATGCTCACTGCGCCTGTGCCTGCCAGGCGGCCTGCGTGTCACCGCCTCCACTCACCTGTCTGCACAGGGGCATGTAGACTTTGACTTCCCTCCTTAGAACTCCTCTATGGCTCCCTATTGGCCTTGGAGAAAACCCAAGCCCCTGGAAGTCCCCTCTAACTCCTGGCTTCCTTCCGACTTCGGGGGCTGGGACATGCTCCTTCTCTCCTGAGTGTCCCTGGTGCCAGCTCCCTCTCATTCTGGTCCTGGGCACCGGCTCCTAGACCGGGCTTTCCCGACTGCTTCCCCTGGCAGCCCCCTGTGCGCGTGGCCCTGGCCATCGGTTGAGATTCTGTGTTGGTTTGTTCTCGAGTGCGTGTCTACTGCGTCTCCCTGCGCACACCGTCGGCCCCGGGAGGGGCTGCAGCCTCTCTCCTGCGGCGGACACAGCTCCCGGTGGCGCGGGGCCCTCGGGTGCCGGGCAGACAGGTGTTGGCTGCACCAGAGGAGGAATGAGAGCGACCATCTTAAACACGCAGTGAGACCGAGCTACACGGCACAGCAGCGTCGCCACCGCTCCATAAATATTTGTCGTTACTTAGGAGCCTTCTGATGGTCGAACTCGGCCATCCCTTTCCGGGCAGTTAGCAAACGTGACAGTCGGTGTTTCCTCCCCTTCCGGCCTCCTTAGTGGCCTGTCTCCCGCTCCCAGGTGGTGTGCGGCAGGTGTCTCCGTGCGTTGGGGGCTCTGGAGCTGGGGCTGGGGGGACAGAGGGGGACATTTCCCTCCCTCCTGGCCCCGCAGGCTCCCGGGACTGTGCGGCCTCGCTCCCACCACGAGGTGGCGCTGCCGTCAAGTAGACGCGGAGGGAGCTGTTGGCCAGAGAGTGTGTTTCTAATGCCTTCCAGTTTCCGTGCTCAGAATGAGGGAGCTTCTGAACTGGGGATTAATTAGTCCAGAATTAGGGAGCCCTGAGGCTAGCACTGGGGGCGAGGGTCGGGAAAGGGAGGTGAGCCTGCCAGAGCCAGATGGTCCCCCGTTCTCCGCGCCAACCCCGCCAGCCCGGCCGTGCACCTGCTCCAGGGTCAGCCTTAGGGAACTGAGGTGGTTTTATGGCTTGTTTTGCCTTCTGTCTTCTGGGGACCCCAGACTTGTGTTGGTCTTAGATTACAGGTCATTAGCATGTAACGTGATATGGGGTCGACTACACGGAAACATTGTAAAGATGTCAGTTGTCCCCTCAATGTATAAATTACCAGAGATTTTTTTTGACATGAAAATTGCTTTTTTAAATTATTATAAAGGAATGTGTTACAACCCAGAGTTTGAAACTATACAGAAGACTAAAGAGAAGGAAATACAATTAGCAAAAATAAAATGTTAAGATACTAAATTATAAATCATCTTTTTGAAAAACAATAAAATACGGGGTGCTGGGTGCTCAGTCAGTTAAGCCTCTGACTCTTGATTTCGGCTCAGGTCATGCTCTCATGATGTGGGTTCGAGCCCCACACCGGGCTCTGTGCTGACCGTGTGGAGCCTCCTTAGGATTCTCCCTCTCCCCTGCTCATGCTCTGTCTCTCAATCTCTCTCTCTCTCTCTCTCTCTCTCAAAATAAATAAATAATTGTCTTAATGGAATAAAATGCCTGGTAGAAAAATGAAAGCCTTTCTTTGGACTCAGTATTTCCCAAAAGCAAAGTTTTTCTCTCTAGACTTCACTAGAAAATCTTAGTCCCTCACATTCCCCTGCAGCGGTGAGCGCTGTGGCCACGAACGGCCCGGGGGTGTCCCCTCACCGAGACCCTCGCAGCCCTGGGCCCCGGGGGCAGTGGGGCCTCATGCTGTGCTCACGGCCACTCTGTGGGTCTTCTCCTCAGGCTTCCTGTTCGGCCTTAAAGGAACAGAAGGGGAGACGGGCTACCCTGGCCCCTCCGGTTTCCCTGGGGCTCGCGGACAGAAAGGCTGGAAAGGTAAGGAACGTCGGGATGCAGAGGAAGGGCGGGAGGGCGTCTCCAACGGGAAACAACGCCGCAGCGTGTCCCCCCACCCCGCCTCCTCCCCCCGCGGTGTCACCCGCCGCCCAGGTGCCTGGCGCCCACCGGGCTGAGCACCCAGCCCTCCGCTCGCCGCCCTCTTGTCCCATGTCTGCCTCCACCGGCATCACTGAACCTCCAGGGAGTGCGGAGCCCGGGACGGGCCAGGGGACCAGGTGCTTCCTCTACGAGCCCGGCTCCGAGGCCGCGTGGCAGCACGCCTCACCAGCGAACGGCGAGTCTTCCCGTCTCCCTCACGTTACAGGTGACACCGGGGACTGTAAATGTGCCGAAGGCGACCAGTTCGTCCCGGGCCTCCCGGGGCCGCCAGGACCCAAGGGCCTGCCAGGCATCAACGGGGAGCCGGGGAAGAAAGGGAGCCCGGGGGACCCCGGCCAGCACGGCATCCCTGGCTTCCCAGGGTTCAAGGTGAGGCACCAGTGCCGTCCGACCTCAGGACGTCCCTGACAGCTTTTGTTAGAAAATGAGCACAGACTTAGACCAGCGACGCTCACGCCCCAGTGCCCCCTCCAGAAGGGCCGCGTGCCCCGGGAGGGACTTTAAAATATCCACTGGTGAGACCGTGAACGGCGCGGCCACTGTTGAAATGGTTTGAGGGTTCCTCAAACAGTCAGATGTGGAGCCGCCGCCAGGAAGTGGGAACAAAGGCCCAGCCAGTTGGTGAGTGGATGACAAAAGGCAGATCACCCGCACTGGGGTGTCGTTCGGCCACAAAGCATTGCGGTTCTGAGCCCCCGAGGTGCGGGCGCACCTCAGAACCACGCTCGGGGAGAGAAGACGGTCACGAAGGAACGGAGGTCGTGGACGCCATCCCCGCAAAGTGTCCAGGACAGGCGGCTGCAGAGACAGGACGCAGCTGCGGGGGGAGGGCACGGGCGGGGGCCTCGTGGCTCCGGGGTTTTCTGGGGCAGGTGATGAAATTGTTCTGAAATCACAGACTCGTGACGGTTGCACAATCTCACCATGTGGCACTCGTTTTAGTTCCGCTGAAAACCCCAAGTTTGTGTTCAAAATGGTAAGTTTTATTGTGTATATATCACATCTCAAGAAAAACCGAGCATTTTGGGCGTAAAGCATCTTACTGAATATTCATCTTTTCAGATTCAGTAGAGACCCCATTAAGCATTTTATGAAGTCTCCCTGAGCCAGGTAAAACGTGAGACCCCAAGTCAATCATGAATTCACACGAATGTAGGGACTTTCTGCCCACGGATTCCTCGTGTGCGTCGCACCTTCGTTGTGGTTCATGCCTGGGACTCTGTTCACACCGAGGAAAAGAGCGTCTGTTCTGGGCAAGAGGTTTGAATGAGTGACTTCGAAGCCGGTATCAGCTAAAGGCAAAGAAATGACACGACATTTACTTTACGTAAGAGAGAACCGTCATAGATTTATGACGTGAAAAGTCTATGCTTTTACTTATGCAGCCAATAGAGGAAGAACAGCTCGGAACACTTGCTCAGGACGGAACGATCCGGGCCCGTGACCCGGGGCTGATGCGGCAGGTTCTGACTCATAGTCACCCTGTGACGCAGGAGCTTCGCAGGTGAAATGATTCCCAGAGCGCACGCCCCTCCACACCGCGAGATTTCTCGGGAAAACGCGGTGTTGTCCAACTAGAAATCGTAGGGGCTGTGTGTTATCCTGGTTAAAAAGGCTGCTGTCTCCGAATCGGGGCTGTCTTCACACACAAACGCGCGTGTAGTGAGAGTTGCAAACTTTTAGGCTCTTTGGTTGTTTATCAAATGATTGAGTATTTCCTAGAAGCCGAACGGGTCCCATTTTGGGCACCTGGGGCGTCTGGCGTCTCCCAAGGGCGCGAGCTTCCCCCCGCTGCGCGACCCGCACGCCCACAGCATTTTTGCTCAGAGGCCTCTGGCAGTGGGTCTGCTGTGTCGCATTTAACCATACGCTTCTGTGTCTGCAACCCCGCCACGGGAGGAATGCCGGGGGTGGTTTTTTGCTTTTTAATGCTTGTCCTGCCAGAGTGTGGGAGAGTGTTTGAAGTACGGGAGTCGGTCAGTAACTGAGTTCACCCGGCGTCTGTCTGCCCAGCACCCACGTGCGGAGCGCTCTCTGTGCGCAACACGCCCTCCCGGACCGTGGAAGAATGTTGCCCTTCTCTGCAAAGACCCTATTCAATACCTCAAGTATCTGTGGAATTTCTCCGGAGAACAGTCCATTTAATTAGACCAACACTGAAAGTTCCCGTGTCCTCGCAAATAGCAGCAGGCAAGATTTGCCCAAAAACTAGCACATCACACATCTTAGCGTCCTGGCCATTCACCTGCTCCTTTCTCCCCCTCACCGAAAGGCCTCCGCTGCATTTTGCGACACAAGTGTGACGTCCTTGTGAGAAGCTTGTGTGTAAAGTACAATTTTTTCCCCAACGTCCAGTCTGGAAGACGGGCTGTCACCCGGCCCTCTCTGCCGTTCTCAGGATTGAATGAGCACAAACTTCTGTCCTCTGTTCATGGAGGCTCAGTCCCTGCCTGGACTCTAACTAACGCAGTGAAGCCGTAGCTGCCTCGCGTTTGTCTGAGGTCACTGCTTCTCAGAGGTTCACGAGTATGTGAGTCCCTGGGAGTTTGTTAAAACACAGACTCCTGTTCAGGGCCCCAGGGTGGGGCCCGAGGTTGTGCAGTTTTTTTAAGTTGATTTGTTTATCTGAGAGAGGGAGAGCATGCACATGCACAGGTGGGGGAGGCGCAGAGGAAGAGGGAGAGAGAGAGCACCCCAAGCAGGCTCCATGCCGTCAGCAAAGAGCCGGACCCGGGGCTCAGACTCAAAAATCGTGAGATCGTGACCTGAGCCGAGATCACGAGTCGGACACGTAAACAAGTGAGGCCCCAGGCGCCCCAAGGTTCTGCATTTCTTTTTTTTTTTTTTAATGTTTATTTTTATTTTTGAGAGAGAGGGAGACAGTGTGAGCAGGGAGGGGCAGAGAGAGAGGGAGACACAGAATCCAAAGCAGGCAGCACAGAGCCTGACGCGGGGCTCAAACTCACAGACTGCAAGATGGCGACCTGAGCCGAAGCCGGTCGCTTAACCGACCGAGCCCCCCAGGCGCCCCCAAGGTTCTGCATGGCTAGCGAGCTCCCAGGAGAGCCCGGGGCTGCCCGTCCGTGAACCTCACTTCGAGGAGCTAAACTCTGGTTTCCACCATCCAGCCACGTATGGCTGCTTTGCTTAAGTTTTAATTATTTGAAATGTAAAAGGTTAGCTCCTGAGTCCCACTGGCCACATTTGGGCTCCCGAGCCGTGTCAGCTGACACTCGTCCCCTTCCCAGGAGCCCCTGACCGTATGAAGGAGGCAGACATTGTGTGTTTGTCCCCACAGGGCGCCCCTGGCAACGTCGGACCCCCTGGGCCCAAAGGGGCGAAGGGCGATTCTCGGGCAATCACCACCAAAGGTCAGTCTCCGGGGGCCGGCAGTCCCGGGACCCATGGCGTTTCCATGGTGGCCCTGGGGTGAGTAAGGTCACACACCGCGAATCCCTTCCCAGGTGAGAGGGGACAGCCCGGTGTCCCAGGAATGCCAGGTCTGAAGGGTGAAGACGGGGTTCCCGGACGCGACGGGCTGGATGGATTCCCGGGCCTCCCAGGCCCCCCTGTGAGTATCTCGGGTGAGGGGCGGGCGCGGCCCGTCCTGAGTTCACTCTGCACAGCCCAAGTGGCTCCATGAGGGCAAGTCCTGTCCATCAGGAAGCAGGGAGTCGAGTCGGAAGCCAGGCCCCGAAGGGACATTCGAGTGCCAGCCAGGAAACAGAAGTTCCTCCTGGCGGGACACAGAACGGGAGGCTGGGTGCCCGCCGCTTCCTCCAGGCTGTCCTCCGGGTGCCGGTGGTGGCCACAGGCGTCCCTGGCCTGCGCTGTCAACTCATCTTCCCTCCGGGCCCGTCTGTCTGTGTCCCGCCTCCAGTCTGTAGGGACGCCCCCTCTCCTTACCTCGATCGCCCTCACGGACCCTCCGTCCAGAGCAGCCACACTCCCGGGCCGTCGGGACTCCGCGTTGGGTGGGGGGCACAGCTCAGCCCACGAGCTCCCTTCCCAGAGCCTCACACCGCCGTTCCCCGCGCTTGTCTGCCTCCTCCCGAAACCAGGCCTCCCCTTTGCACGGCATGGGTCATTTCTAGACAGCCCTGCACGCCGTCCGTGCGCTTTCTGGGGGCTCTGGATTATCCGTAAGCTAGGACTGCTTTTTTAGTTACAACCCTGAACACCGGTTCCAGAACGAATTTTGCGCCCCGCCCCCAGCTGTATTAGCCGTGCCTGAGGTGGGCGTGTGCTGCCGGAGTCCAGCTCCAGCAGGTCCGGGGGTCCCCGAGAGGATGGACGGTGTCGGCACGAGAGAGATGAGAGATGAGAGGGCCGCAGACTCCGTTCTTTGTTGCTCATCCCCAGGCAGACATCTCTCCTTCCGTCTGCTTTGGAGTCTTCTTTATTCGTGAAGCAATAACCTGACATCAGAAAATAGAAACTGTTTGCAGATTCCAACTCTTAGTGACACGGTGGTTCAATCATCCAAGGTGTACAGAGACAAGTCTGACAGGAGTGTTTCTGTAGAACCGTCCCGATTTATTCTGGGCCTCAGTCCCCAGGGCTAAGAAAGGAACAAACCCATCTTATTTTGTACGGGGTGGGTTTTGGTCA
Source organism: Suricata suricatta (assembly GCF_006229205.1). Taxonomy (NCBI): domain Eukaryota; kingdom Metazoa; phylum Chordata; class Mammalia; order Carnivora; family Herpestidae; genus Suricata; species Suricata suricatta. The sequence continues at coordinate 2,343,327 of NC_043703.1, read as the reverse complement.
ATAACTACGACTTGGTTTTTAATTAACATGTTATAACCAAGTCATGTGATGCACTTACAGTGAGGCCGAGTAAATTTTACCATCAAGAGAATACCAAGATGTTTTTAGTAAAAAACAGGATAATATACATTTTATTTAAGTTAGTAATGCTAAAACAAAAACATAGGTTAAATTGTATATAGACAGACTGGGAGTTATTTTATCTAGCTAATAAACCACAAGAGAAAGAATGTGTGTGAACAAGTTGCTAGAGAAAGCCCTTTCCTTGACGTGAGCACGATGGGGGCCCTGTGTGCGTTGACCTTGCACCTGAGTTTCTAGTTTCTTATCCATCCTCAAGGTGAAGTCAGTACAAGAGAGGGTATTTGTGACTCCAATAGCGAAAATATATGCAGCAACGGATGTCCTGTCCTTGTCTGCTTCTTAGCTGTAAGTCAGGCTCTATTTCTCCGGGCCAGACTTCATTGTAACTCTCGTGTTCTCAGCCCCCCTTATGTTTTGGGGCTGCAAGCTCATTAGAAGAGCCTTTTGGCAATCATCTGCAGCGATTTGATCTAGAATCCCTTATGCAGGGGCAGGAAGATGCTTTTTCTTACGGGGTAGCTGTGTGGGGAGTATCGGCCTGACTTGGAACAGTGTGAGGCCTCATCACTAGCAACAGGCTTACTTCACATGAGCAGTAGCAGCAGAAGGAGATGCCAGTTCCGCCTCTCATGGCAGGAGCCGTGCACGTCTGCCATTTCCTTACTGTGACCGTGTCACCCAGCAAGGCCGGGGCGGCTCCCGGCAGTGTGCTATGCAGCCGGTAGGGAAATGGAGGGGGGCTGTCACCTGCCAGCGCTGAGTGCGGGTTCAGCCCGGGGTCCCCAGCTGCCCGGGGGGCGGGGGGACCGTCCCACCTCGTTCTCGGCGTGGGCAGACAGGCTGGAACTCGGCAGCATGGCTCTGCATCAGCACATCTAGACACGCTCAGCAGGCAGCCAGCTGTGTGCTTGACCCTGCCCTGCAGACAGCCCACCTCTGCCCCCGTGCCCACAGCCCCCTCTCCTCTCTCCACGGCCCCTGCCTTCCACACCCACTGGGCAGTTTCATCCACAGGGAGCACCCTGCATTTCTTTTTTAATGTTTATTTATTTTTGAGAGAGAGAGACTGAGTGTGGGCAGGGGAGGGGCAGAGAGAGAGGGAGACACAGAATTGGAAGCAACCTCAAGGCTCTGAGCCGTCAGCACAGAGCCTGCCGCGGGGCTCGAACCCACAAGCCGAGAGATCATGACCTGAGCTGACGTCGGACACTGAACCGACTGAGCCCCCGGGCGCCCCGCACTCTGCTTTTGTGGTCCTGTCCCACGTCCTTACTTCCAGTGAGCACGCTGCTCCTGGCCCAAACCAGACTTGCTGTCCGAGAACGGAGTGTCACCCCAGAGACAGGGGACACGGCACCACACAGGCCCTGTCACCCCTGCTCCCCTTGGTCTGGTCTTGTGCCTCACGCTCCGTCGGGATTCTTCCCGTGAATGAAGGTCCCAACCGAGGGGGGAAGAGGAAGACAAGTGCTCGGGTTTGTGGGTCCCCCAGGGACCGTGTCCCATGGTGTCCCTCGTGCACAAAGCCTACCTTGGTGTCCAAGCTGGGCTGAGCTTGACGGGGGGGTGCCTGTCCGTTCCCCCCTCCTCGGCTCTGTGTCCCGCACGTGGAGCTCAGGGGAGCAGGAAGCAGGACTGGGGTGTGGCCGCCGTTGAGTTTCTGCGTATTTTAAGAGATAACCCGATTTCCACACAGGGTGACGGCATCAAAGGCCCCCCAGGGGACGCAGGGTACCCAGGAGCACCGGGCACCAAGGGCGCTCCGGGAGACAGGGGCCCCCCGGGACTGGGCCTGCCCGGCCCCAAAGGCGAGCGTGGATTCCCGGGAGATGCGGGGCAGCCTGGACCTCCAGGCTTTCCCGGGCCTGCCGGCCCCCCGGGGCCCCCCGGACAGACAGGTATGGAGGGGCCCCCTCGCCTCGCTCAGCCGCGGGACCAGTTCCTCCCCCACGATGTGTGAACCCCCCGGGGGGCACGGGACAGTCCATGTTGCACCATCAGTCAGGGCCTCCTGCCCTCAGGTCACCCCCGGGTGGGCTGTCCCTCTGCTGCCGGGGTCACGGGGGCTCACCCAGCAGTTCCAGAGCACGCCTCTGGATTCCCCACGTCCCAGCCGCCCCCCTGCCCCCGCCCCTGCCCCTGCCCCAGCACAGCCCTGGGGTTGGTTGGTAACACTTGGCTGCCGCAGAGTCACCTCACGCCTGCATCCTATCACCCCCAGACTGTGAGCCAGGTGTGAAAAGACCCATCGGAGGTGACGGACAGAAGACCGTGCAGCCAGGTACGTGGTGGCGACCAGGAGGTTCTGGGACACTGTAAAGCTTGGGTTTGTAAGACACGTGACTAATGAGTCACCCTGAGCTCCCACTTCTGGGCACCCGGAGCTGTCCCCGTCAGCCCCCGCTGTGCACCTAGCTGTCCCCCTGAGCCCCGCCCCCCTGCACCCA
>NC_043703.1:2338045-2340696 GCF_006229205.1 Suricata suricatta | reverse complement strand
GTCTCGGAGAGGCTCTGTCCCACGAAAGCCGCACTACCCCCACGTGATGCCACCGCCCTGGGCCGCGCCGCCCGGAAGTGGCCGCAGCCCGGGTTTCATTTCTCAAAGCAGCTGGGGCACCCTGAAACTATCCCGAGTCACAAAGCAGAAGTCAGAGAATCCCTTTCAAACAGCAAGCTGTCTCCACGCAGCGGTGAACAGGACGTCCGGACACGAGAGAGCAGTCGCACTGACAGACTAGGACGGACGCAGATTCGCTCCGCTGTGCCCGGGCCCACCGTAGTGTGGGCGTGAAGCGTGGCCAGCCCGGTGCCGGCTTTACCGGACTAGATGGGCCCCGTCGGCATCTCTACTAATATTCTGATTCGTTGCACAGTGAAATTAAACCTTCCTTTACATTAGAATCAAGATTAATTAAGCCCTTAGATTACTCTGATCACAAAATGGTAGCCAGTTTTCAGGCTGGTGCTTCGTCTGACCTTGGCAGTGCCCAAAGCCGTGAGAGTCGGTGTGAAAGATTGCCCCGGCTCACCTTTCCTCCTGTCTCTCCCCAGATTGCGCCCGAGGGCCCCAGGGATCGCCAGGCTTGCGGGGACCCCCAGGCCCCACAGGTAACTGCGGCTGTCTTCCGGCCCTCTGTGTCCTCACCACCCCTCTCCCCCCGCCGCTCGGCTCCCCGCTGCCCCTGCACTCTCCCCACCTCTCGACCTTGCCGCGTTCTGCAACCTTGGCACGTGACCGCGACCCTTGGTCCCCTGTGTAGGGAGGCAGCCTTTTCCTCTTCGCCCTGGAAAGTGCATGTGGTGACTGGCACCTAGTTGAACCCCAGGCTAGAAGAGCGGGTTCTGACACACAGAACCCAGCCCTGCCATGGCACCAGCCTCGGGGGGCACCAGAGAGTGGCGGAGCCCGCACGCGGCTCCCGGACCGGAAAGGAGGCTCGCCCAGCGTGCCGCTTTCACCCCTCAGGGTCCCAGCCTTTGTGCCACCAACCTCGGGGAGGGGCTTGTCTGTGTCGTGGGTTCTGACGGAAGGGACAGAACTTACCAAGGCCAGCAGTGTCCATGTGGCTGCTGGCACAGACCCGTCACCTAGCCAAGCACCCACATGACTTGAGCAAGGTTCCCAGTGGCAGAGCCCAGTGCGTGGAGCCATCCGTGCGCCCACTGGTGGTGTGGCCCTGCGGATAACACAGACGTCTGTGTCCATCAGCCCAGGACAGAGCAGTTTGGGGGCCCCGGGCGGGTCCTCCTCCAGCTGCCACAGGGCACAGGCAAGTGTCTTGGTCACTTGATAACTCTCTGGAGCGCGTGGCCAGAGCCCTGCCTCGGGGTCCGGCTCCTGCCCTAACGGGCAGCGGGGCCTCGGGCGTCTCCTCCCTGGTGGAACTTCGTCCTCTGAGCTGTGTGAGAGGAGTAATGCAGGCGTCCGAGACTCCTCCCACTCGGCACCTGATGTCCTTGGCACTGCACGTGATCCGCTGTGGGCGAGGTCCCGAGGACACTGTGACGTGCCCTGCTGGGCCGGCGTGAGACCCGTCAGAGCTGGAAAAGCACGCCGCCTGCCGGTGTGCCGCCCAGTCCTTATGGGCGCCTCTAACGGGACAGCGGCTGGCACCCCGAGTGAACCTGCAGACCTCCCGCCCATCGCCCCGCCGGCCCCTGCCCTGCACGCGCTCTCCCACGCGGGAGGGAAGAGGCTGCTGCTCTCACTGCGGTCTGCACAGAGTCCCCGTGATTCCTGGCACCGCCTGTGCCCGCCGGGGGCAGGTGTGCCGCCTGTGGCTTCCGAGAGCCTCCGACGAAGGGAATCTCTGAGCCTCGGACCAGACAGACACAGAGACGCCTGGAAAAAATCTCTCAAGTTTGCTGCCCGTAGGAAAAGGTTCAGACCAAAGACGTCCATAGTAGAGAATCAGTGCATTTATTTGGTCTGAGGTTTCGTTCAGGCTTCAGTCTATTCGTTACAAGTAGTGTATGTAAGTCAGCGTTTCTCAGATCTGCACAGATTGGCTCTGGATTTCTGGTAGGACGTTGACCAGCCGAGCTGCCGTGGCCCGTGGGGCTTGCAGGGGTGTGGCCAGATGTCAGAAGTGCCCTTTCAGGAGCGCCTGGGGGCTCAGTTGGTTAAGCGTCTGGCTTCGGCTCAGGTCATGATCTCACAGCTCGTGGGATGGAGCCCTGAGTCAGGCTCTGTGCTGACAGTGTGGAGTCTGCTTGGGATTCTCTCTCTCTCTCTCTCTCTCTCTCTCTGCCCCTATGCATGCACTCTTGCTCTCTCTTTCAAAATAAACTTTTTTTTAAAAGTGGCGTTTTAGGCTGACATCCCCCATTCTTGTCATTTCCGAGCATAAGGACCACGCTGCATCAGGGCCTGAACCTGACCGTCCCCCCACGCCCCTGTTTCCGGCTGGGGCTTGCTCATGGGGCTCTGACCCCTGTCCTTTCCTCGGCTTCTGTAGGTGCCAAGGGCCTGCAGGGGATACCGGGACCCTCGGGAGCCGACGGAGCACCAGGGCTCAAGGGTCTCCCAGGAGACCCCGGTCGTGAAGGATTCCCAGGACCCCCAGGTGAGGCCGGGTCTGACCCCCACATGGCCCCTTAGGTTCGGGAAGTGACTGTGCATGACATGGGTGCCCCAGCTTTGTCTTC
>NC_043703.1:2335885-2337945 GCF_006229205.1 Suricata suricatta | reverse complement strand
CCATGTCCTCTAGCTGGTGTTAGACATGCCGGGGGCGACGTCACTGGGGCACCAAGCCCTCGGGTCGTCTATTCCCATCCTCGGATCGCACACCAGACACCACACAGGGGACACTTGTGTCCACTGTCCACGGAACTGCCTGCTCGTTCCTCAGCAGGTGCTTGTCTAAGCAAACCGGTGACACTTGATGCGGCCATGAATCACGGAAGCCATGGGGGGCCGAGGGAGCCCATGTGTGGAGGGGAAGGAGCGTGCTGCCTGGGATGGGCTGTGGGGAGACGTGTCTGCGTGCCCGCCGCCACGGTCCCGTGTCCCCAGGCACAGGTGCCCCGCCCAGTTCTGGCGCCGGTGGCGTGAGCGCGCAGGCTGTGTTACTTGGGGCAGAGGCATATGGTTTGGGGATCGTGTCGTTGAACCAGGGAGTGTAGAAGCCACTTTGGCCCAAGGCCAGATGTCCCCCGTGGGGTCCTGGTCAGGAGCCCCTCCAGCCTCTACTGAAATCCCTCTTGTCGGGAGGAACAAAGTCTGCCTCCCGCAGGTTCTGGTTGCGTCCCCCTCGTGTGGACTGCCCTCCTTCCACACAGCCGCCTCCCCCCGTCGGGAGACAGGCCACACACCTGCTGCACAGCACACGACAGCGTGCAGACCGTCTCTTTGTGACGTGGCCTCGGTGCCCTCCGCGTTTAGATTTGCCCGCATCCCCTATGCACCGGGCTCCGGAACACTAAACAGAACAGTCTGGACGATCGCACAGAGCCGGGCACGTGGTGTCCTTGGTTCAGACCCTCAGCAAAGACTGCCTGAGCCTCCCCTTCCCCGGTCACACGCCGCCCCAGTCCGAGTCCCTCCTGGCGGGTGTTCTCCCCAGACTCGGTGCTCCCGCCCACGGGCCCGCAGGGAGCTCGCGCCGCCCCCCCCCCTGCCGCTTTGGCACCATGTGTGTCCGTGTCCTGCAGCACAAGCAGGTGTGCTGCCTGCGTGTCACAGGGCTGGAGGGAGCCTGCGGTGGTGACAAACAGGAGAGCTTTCATGCCAGCCCCGCGGAGGACCCGCCGGTCGCTTCGCTGCCCCGCTGGGAGCACCCAGGCACTAAGGCGTTATGGCGCGGTCACTTCGGTCACGTCACACATACCACAGTGTGAATTTCGTGAGAGGACGGTAACTTGCTAACCCCTTCTTGCCCTGCGCACCCAGGGTGCCCAGTCACCCGCCAGTGCCAGCCAGGCAGCCATGCACTTGTCCGGAGCACGCTCCGGCAGTAGGGGCTGAGTGGGACGAGCCCGTCACCCACAGAGGCAGGGAGGGGACAGTGTTGGAAGGAAGCCTGTTCCGCACTGAAATGGGAGCCCGTAAGGGAACAGGGAGGCTGGGGTGGCACAGGGGGCAGGGGCGAGTGAGGAACTGGCCTGCCTCATTTTGAGTGCATGTCACCCTTCACGACACGGAATGCACCACGTGTGCCCAGCTTCCAAGGCTCCAGAGCACAGGGTCTGCTCCGATGTGGGATCCACGTGCACACACGAGCCCACAGTGGAGTCCCCGGTTCCCTACGGCTTCTGACATCTCCATGAAAGCCGCGTCTCTCTGTGAATGAATCCCGTCACTGAGGGGCTCACGCAGGCACAGCTCATTCATGCTCCCCAGAAGCCCAGATCCGTCGCTCCGTGCTCCGAACACGGCCACACGTGTCAGGCCGTCTGCAGGCGGGCCGTGGCGAGCCGCGTCCTGGGAGCGGCTCGGAACCCCACGCCGGGGGTCTGTTTTGTCGGGGGTGGGGACCCAGGTCGCCCCTCCCCACCCCCCCACCCCCGCTGCGCTCCGCAGCCACGGCAGTGATGACCTGCTGGGAGACGCATGCCTGTCCGCTCCCGGAGCTCGGTCTGGGGTCGCATCAGGGACATGGGCACGGGGAGGGGAGCGGCCCAGGATGGGCGCCAGCACGTGACAGCCACCGGCTTCCATCCAGACGTGGGCAGGTGGCCGTGAAAACAGCAGGCGAGTGAACCCCTTGAGAGCATTTCCAAACGGACTGATGGTCAGGGGCTCGGGACCAGGGAGGC
>NC_043703.1:2313556-2335785 GCF_006229205.1 Suricata suricatta | reverse complement strand
GCCCCTCCGACCGGTATTCGCTGGGCAGATGTCGCCAACCTTGAAATCCAACAAAGGTGAAAATGCCTGAATGGAAGGGAGCCCGGGGACGTAGGACCTAAAAACAAACTAGAAGAAAATCGATGCTCACGTGACCACTGAGGAGGGCAGGGTATTCCAGACGTAAAAGCAAGAGAAGAAACAGTGCCCATGTGCATGCACACACGTGAACATACACGCACATGCACGCATGCACACATACGCACACACGTGCATATGCACACATGCATCTACATACACACGTGCACACATATGCACACATACACACATGCACCTACATACATACACGCACACACGTGCACACACATCCACACTGCAGAAAATTTCCATGCCAACGCTAATCTTCACATCGAAAACAATGAAAATTGGGCAGTGAAGTAAACTTTACAATAGTGATGAAAGAAGATTAGCCAGTGCTGAAATCTATAATAAAAATGCCAAAATCCCCCCAAAAAAGTGGTAGCAAAGAACAAAAATGTCATTAAAAAGCAAAAGCAGGAGAAAGAAACGTCGCTGACACCAACGTGCAAGCGCAGGGTGGCGCGCGCCGGCCCCCGTCCCTCCTGCCGGGCTCCCGTTTCCCTCGGGCGCCGGGCCAGCCGCGCACAACGGGCCGGGGCAGACGCCGGAGAGCCGTGCACGGCGTGCGTGGGAGGCGGGTGCTCTGACCCCCGGGGTCCGTTTCTAGGACACGATCCCAGCGAAGTGCCCGGCTCTGCGCCCCCGAAAGGGCTCCTCACGGCACCGTGTGTGAGAGCAAAGAAAGACGCGCAGAGCGTGTCCACACGGCGCGGCTCTGCCCCCGCTGCGACCGCTGTTCAAAACGCGAAGGACGTTCTGGGGCCGCGGGGGCCCAGGCGGTTGAGCGTCCAACTCTTGGTTTCACTCGGGTCATGACCTCACGGTTCTTGGGTTCGAGCCCCGCATCGGCTCCTCAGCGGCGGCGCGGAGCCTGCCTGGGACCCTCTCTCCTTCTGCTGCTCCCCCGCACACACTCGCTCTCTCTCTGAAAAGAAACTGAAAAATATATATATAATGTTTATAAACGTGGCCAAATGCTCAAACTGTTGTGTCAACCGGAACAAAAACCCAAAAACTCAACTCCCCGCGAAAGATGAGGTCTCAGGCCTCGGTCCCCGGGAGCGTCGGTGCCCCCAGGGGTCGGAAGGAGGAGTTGTCAGTGGGCGACAGCCTGAGCTACCGAAGTCTGCCCTTTATGCTTCTGTGCCTTTTCCCGGCTCCTCACGGTCTAGGAGGTGAGGGTGTCCCGTTTGTAGAGAGCCAGCCTGAGGGCCAGGTCTGCGGGCTGTGAACCCTGAGGGCCAGGTCTGCAGCCTGTGAACCCTGAGGGCCAGGTCTGCAGGCGTGAACCTTGAGGGCCAGGTCTGCAGCCTGTGAACCCTGAGGGGCCAGGTCTGCGGGTGTGAACCCTGAGGGCCAGGTCTGCAGCCTGTGAACCCTGAGGGGCCAGGTCTGCGGGTGTGAACCCTGAGGGGCCATGTCTGCGGGCGTGAACCCTGAGGGGTAGGCCTCACAGCGCCTGTCTGGTGTCCACAGGAAGCCAGGGCATGCCGGGAATGCCAGGCCTGAAGGGCCAGCCGGGCTTCCCAGGACCCTCGGGCCGGCCAGGCCTGCCCGGGCCACCTGGACAGCACGGCTTCCCAGGAGCTCCTGGCCAGGCGGGGCCCTTGGGGCTGCCGGGCGCCCCAGGCCGCGGAGGTAAGGATCCCCATCCCTGGGGAAGGGGGGGGTCTGGCCTCACTTGTACCGACAAGCGAACTAGCATCCCCCCCCCCCCGAGAGTTCTCAAACTGGGCCCCAGAGCTGCAGAGGGTTCGGGAAACACCCACACTAGGCAGCTGGCCACTCGCTCGGGTGGTCGTCCCCCTGCATGTGGAGGTCCTGGTCTCTCATGAGGACACCAGTCACATCCAATTAGGGCCCGTGTCCTTTCATTAAAGGCCCTGTCTTCAGATGCACTCACACCCCCTTAATTGGGGGTTAGGGTTTCACATATGGCCGGGCGGGGGCGGGGAGACACAGCTCAGCCCGTGACACGTTCCAGGGACAGGACACGTGCTCCGCCGCACAGGAACTCACACAGCCGAGAGCTGCTCATGCTCTGTGCCTGTTGGGGTTCGGGTTAGGGCTAAGATTTCACTCGGAGAAACGTGAACTTTCCACTGTGGAGCCGCAGCTCTGCTCTGGGGAAGGGAAATCATTTGTTTTCTGAAAGGGACAGAAATGGGGAGGAAGAGCAGGAACTTCCCTGGGGAGGGGCAGGGAGCCCGGAGATGAAGCCAGAGGCCAGCCCCCAGCCCCCCACAGAGAGACGGCGCCCTCACCTGGGGGGAGGGGTCCAGGAAGCATCTAGCTCTCCCGAGTTCCTTCACGTTCTCCTACTTTCCTTCCCCCTCTGCCTTTCAGGTCTGCCTGGGGACAGAGGGGACCCAGGCGACACAGGGTTCCCTGGCCCCGTGGGCATGAAGGGTCTCTCCGGTGACAGAGGTGACCCTGGCTTGTTGGGTGAGAGAGGTCCCCCAGGAGGTCCCGGATATAAAGGAATGAGCGGAATCCCAGGGGTCCCCGGCCCCAAAGGTAAGGATGGGCAGGCGGGGCGTTCCCCCGGGTAGGCGGGGAAACGGGGACTCAGGGTGGGGACAGGACAGGACAGGCCCCCTCCCGGCCCCCGGGAGGCGTACGCCTGGGAAAGCCGGCCAGTGCTGCCAGCCCGGGTGTGACGGGCACGCCCCCCAGTGCTGAGTCCTGATTTCCCAAGAGCGAGGGGACAGGACCTGGGGTCTGCGTGCGAGGTTCGTGGGGAGGCCTCTCTGGAGGCGGCTGCGGAGCCCAGGGCCCCTTGGTTAATACAAACCCAGAACCAAGGGAAGGCTTGGTCACCAGGCTGGGTGTATTTGCACACACACTGTGGCCAGCTGTCCTGGAAGGGGAGCCCCGGCTCTGGACTGTGGGGCCACAGTGACGCTCCCCCCGCGGCCCTGCGCGGGCTCGCATGCCGGCTGTGGTGTTCGCGTCCTGCTGTAAGCTGGCCCGGCGGCCCGCGGGCCTGCCTGCCGGTATCCGCCCTGTGACCTCGCACGTCTGCCTGATGCCTTGTCCCCAGGGGACGGTCGGCGGAACAGCCCCTAAGGAACGGGGCCCCGGGAATCCCTAGTTGAGGTCAGGAACCCTGCGCTCCGGGCCACCCCAGAGGAATATGACACATATGTGCCTACCCCGGCCTAACCCGGCGCTCTCCTCGCTCCCTCTGCAGGCGGCAGAGGCTCACCCGGGATGGACGGTTTCCAAGGCATGGTAGGGCTCAAGGGAAGAGCCGGGCTTCCGGGAAACAAAGGAGAGGCTGGATTTTTTGGAATTCCGGGACTGAAGGGTCTGGCTGGCGAGCCTGGTGTGAAAGGTATGTCTGTGTCTCTTAACACCGTTCTGACAAGGTTGGGGCGCACTTTTGTGGGGCATCGCGCCGCCAGGAACGAACCTTCCCGGAGCCCAAAGCCGGGCACAATTAGGAAAGAAGGAAACAGGGGCGCCTGGGTGGCTCGGCTGAGCGTCCGACTTCAGCTCGGGTCGTGCTCTTGCTGTTGGTGGGGTCGAGCCCCGCGTCAGGCTGGGCTGACAGCTCAGAGCCTGGAGCTGCTTCGGATTCTGTGTCTCCCTCTCTCTCTCTCAAAACTAAACACACATTAAAAAACAGAAAAAAGAAAAGAAGAGAAGGAAGCTAGCCAAGACCAGAAGGCTTCTTTCCCGCCGCTGCCCAGCAGTATCCGCAGGGAGGCCTGTGTGCGGGGACTCAGCAGAGGTTTTTACGGAGATACAGTTGCACACCACGTGAGCTCCGGGGCCACGGCATGACGCGTGCTCGCACGCGCCGTGACACAGGCGCCACAGAGGTCTTGCTAACATCGGTCACCGTACATGGTCACCGAAATTTTTTCTTACAATGAGAGTTTTCCAGATCTACGATCTTAGTAACTTTCAGATGCACAGGTACTATCAACCAGTCACCGTAGGGCACGTCCCTGCGGCCTGTTTACTTCACACCAAGGAAACTGTTAAGAACAAAATGGCGGCAGCATCGGGACTGTCACCGTGCGGGCACAGCGCCGTCCCACCGGGGCGGTCCCTGGAGAGCGTGAGGTCAGGCGGAGCCGGTGAAAAGCAGAAGACACGTTCTGAAGGAGGCGAGCGCCGGTTGACCAACGGGGACCCATGCTCCCGGCGGCAGGGCTGTGCCCACGGGACGCTGACCACAGACGCGGCGCCGGCTCAGGCCCTGCGGCATCTCGGGGCCCCACGTGTGAGGCTCCAGCTCAGGAAGTGTGTTCCAACGAGCCAGGTCCCCTGACTTTTGCTCAAACACCCTGTTCCGAAAGTATCCGCACGGCCTCTGCACGTGAGATTGTGACGGCACGTGCTGGCGAGAGCGCGCATCACACGCCCCTGGCGGGAACGTGGAACGTGCGTCCAGAAGCCTGTCAGTGTCTCCGGAAGATCAGCAGGGGCACCCGCACGTCCCCGCCCGGGTGGGGGGAGCTTGCCGCCCGCACGGGCTCTCAGGGCGGCGCTGTTTACAAGTCAGAACCAGAGCCCCCGGATGCACCTCGCGTCATAGTACACGCGGTGTCGCCACACCAAGGCCAGCCACTAGGAGCGAGGGTCTCGCACGGGCCGCAACGCGAGTGACCCTTGGGAACGTGTTGCCATGTGTTGTCTGCTCCCTTTACGTGATCAGTACAGAGCAGGCGAGTCCAGAGACGGCACGTGGACACGTGGGCTCCCGGGGCCGGTGGGGGGAGCACCAGGTGACTCCTGATGGCCACCGGGTTTCGTTCAGGGGAGACCAAAGTGCCCGAAGGTTCGGTAGTGGTTGGCGGCGTGGTCCGCACTCGGCTCACGTGGAGATAGGGCTGCGGGCAAGACAGGCGTTTCCCTCGGTCTCCACGTGCCCCGAGACCCGGCCGGCTCAGGCCCAGGGGCACCAGCAGGGCACGTGCCGCCCAGAGGCCCAGAGCCTCCCAGGACGCGCCCTCGGGCCAGCAGGCCAGAGCTGGGGCCCAGCGTGAGACGGCGTCCTATTTGCTCACAGGCAGCCGTGGGGACCCGGGGCCCCCAGGACCGCCCCCCATCATCCAGCCCGGAATGAAAGACATCAAAGGAGAGAAAGGGGACGAAGGGCCTATGGGGTTGAAAGGGTACCTGGGCCTAAAAGGTGAGCGTCGCTGCCCCTCCCCCCAGCCCCCTCCTCAGCTGCACCCTTCCCCCCCCCCCTCGTCAGCTGCATTGCCACCCCTCCCCCCCACCCCCTCCTTAGCTGCATGGCTGCCCCTCCCCACCCCTCCTCAGCTGCATCCCACCCCTCCTCACCCACCCCCTCCTCAGCTGCCATCCCGCCCCTCCCCATCCCCCCCTCGACTGCGGGAGCACCAGCGTCCACCCAAGGCGCCGCCCACCCTGACAGCTCAGCAAGTGGGCCTGCAGCGTCCCTGCAGCCCAGTGGCCTCACCCTCCTGGTTCAGCATCCGCAGCAGTGGGGACCCAGAGTGGAAGGTGCGGGCGGGCGGGCACCGCCTCCTCACACTGGGGTCCCCCGCAGGTGTGCCCGGAATGCCGGGGATCCCCGGGCTCTCCGGAGTGCCTGGCCTGCCAGGGAAGCCAGGCCACATCAAAGGAGTCAAGGGAGACATCGGAGTCCCGGGCTTGCCCGGGCTGCCAGGGTTCCCTGGCGTGCCCGGCCCCCCTGGAATCATCGGCTTTCCTGGGTTCACGGGAAGTCGGGTGAGTGGCCCTCTTCCTTCCCCGCCCCTCCCCTCTGCTCCTGACCAGAGGTTTGCTGGGGTGCGAGTGTTGGGCCCCCCACTTGGCATGAGGGGACGCTGTGTCCCTCTGTCCACGCCAGCCCAGTGGCGCTCTCAGTGCAGCCCAGGCCGCTGGTGGCCGCTGGCGTCCGTGCTCTCACGGGGTCCTGGGGGAGGGTACATGTGAATGTTCAGACATCGAACTCTACACTGAGCGTGCGACCTCAGGGCGGAGGACCCTTGCTGGGTCCCGGCATGGACGCCCCCAGGCCCGCGCTCACTGGCCCCTCGGCCCCCACACTCACTCTGAGGTGGGCAGAGGTGACGCAGACACTCCTGACCCCAGGCCAGCTCCGGCCCCTCCACACCTGTCCCCTCGCCCGTGAGGCTCGGGACACGGCTACCCTGCGCAGGGCGTGGTCAGTGGACGTGGCATCAAGGGGCCCTCGGTCAGTTATACCTCACGGAATCCGCTCCTCGCGCTGCTCTGGGTACAGGGTTTGTGCTCAGGTCCTCAGCACTTGACAACTCATTGATGACACTCACGGCAGGTTAGCCCATCTGGGGCAGATCGGTAGGTCTGTACTCGGGTCACTAGAGACGATGCGTGTGCCAACCGAGGGGCCCAGAGGACGCTGCTCCCAGCACCTGGGAGAGGTCAGGTGCCGCCACCGGGAGGGGGTGAGCGGCCATGGCGAGTTCCGACCGTGAACGAGCACTTGGCGGTAAATGGCGCATCACTGATAAATGCACCAACCCAAGTGACCGTCACTGACTTCACGTTGAACGGAACAAGCCAGAAATGGAGCACAAACGATGTGATCCCGGGGCTGTAGAAGTCCAGAACCGAAAAGACCACAGGACAGAGGTCGGTCAGAGATTAGACACGAGGAAACGGTGCAAGAGAACTTTCTGGAATGCTGTAAATGTTCTGTGTGTTTATCTGGGTGGGACGTGGATCTATGGTCACTGAGCGTTGGGAGGAGTTCACCAGGCTGATGTGAGCTGCCCCCCAGGAGAGGAGGCTTTAGGAAAGGAAAGGGGGGGTGCCTGGCGGCTCAGCCATTCAGCATGTGACTCTCGGTCACCATCTTATGGCCGTGGGGTCGAGCCCCATCGTGGGCTCAGTGATGACAGCACGGAGCCTGCTTGGGATTCTCTCTCTCTCCCTACCCTCCACCCCCTCCCAAAAGATGATTGAATCAACTAAAAAAAGGAAAACATGTCATCATCTGAACCAGGATGCCGTCTCTGGCACAGCCTCCCCGCCCCAGAGTAGAGATGCTCTCCTGGTCCAGAGACTCGAGTTAGCGGTGCGGGGGGAGGGACCCGTGCGCGAGTCCCCACTCACGCTGCCGTGTGGGCCAGAGGACCAGGTAGCCAGGACGCTGCCCTCCGTCTGAGGAAGGAGCCCCTCCAGGGAGGAGCCCCGTGGTTTGCAGGGCCCCAGAACCCCCAGACCACGCCCCAGGCTCATTGTCAGGAACCAGCATCCCTGGGGAGAAGTCTCGCGTCCGCAGGTGAAGTGCACAGCCGTGCAACATCTAGTGCAAGCTCGGGAATCCGGCAGCCCAAGTTCATATCCCAGTCGGCCACTTACTAGCTGAGTGACCTTGAGCAAATTGCTTAGCCTCTCTGTGCCTCTGTGTCCTCATCTGTCGGATGGGTTCATAGTACCTGCTTCTGAGACATAACCCAGTACGGCTGCCCGTGCGCGGCTGAGCAGTCAGCCGTGCGTGCCACCATCGTGGCCGTGACCCACGTCATCTACACCCTGAGCTTCAGTAAAGCTCCACTGCTGAGAACCGGGGAGCGAACCTCGTGATACCACACGGGAAAACATGAGGGGGTTGCTGACCCCCCAAATCACAGCCGTATCTGGTGAGCCGCCTGCTGAGGCGTTCCGTGTCTGACTTTGCTCTAGGGCGACAAGGGAGCTCCGGGAAGAGCAGGTCTCTACGGCGAGGTGGGCCCCACGGGTGATTTCGGTGAGTGTCCCCTGGATCATGACTGCAGGGCGTCTGCAATGCGGAGCGTTCTGGGCACGTGTGGTGACCAGACCCGCAGACGCCGGAAGGAATTTTGAAGCAAATCATTTTTATTAAGAATGTAACACAGGGGCGCCTGGGTGGCTCAGTTGATAGACATTCTGACTCTTGGTCTCAGCTCAGGTCTTGATCTCAGGGTTGTGGGTTTAGGCCCCATGTTGGGCTCTGTGCTGGGCCCGAAGCTGGATGGATAGATGGATGGATGGATGGATGGATGGATGGATGGATGAATCGAAGGAAACACAACAGAAGTTGCAAAGCTAAACCCCTGCCGATAGGAAGAGCTGTTGTCAGCCATCTTCTCTGCCCATCAGGTGACATTGGAGACACCATAGATCTGCCGGGAAGCCCAGGCCTGAAGGGGGAGCAGGGCATCGCCGGAGTGCCAGGTACTGAGTCATTCCTGTCTCCCCATCTCGGGACAGCCCTGAGCGCAGTGAGCGCCTCGCTGGCCAGTGGCCCAGACACACATATCTCCCCGCTTGGATCCCCGTGGGCCCGTCACTGGGAACAGTTTGAGGTCTCCAAGCCCAGTGCGCAAAGAAGAGTCTGGACTTTTTAATTCAGTTAAACCTGAAGACAACGTCAAGATAGCTCTCTCTGTCCCTGAAAGGGACATGGCAGGACATGAAGCAAATGACACAATGGCTGGATCGTGTGATAGGCAGCACAGGGTTTGGAAGGAGGGGGCATCAGGGGCCAGCCCCCGACAGGCATGGGGTGGGGGGCCTCGCACGGAGCAGAGCTCACTCCTCCTCTCCGAGCGTCCCTGAGTCCAAGGTCAGCATTCCCGCTAGTGGGCATTGGGACAGATGCGTCCTCCTGGGGATTTTCTCTGGGGAGACCCCTCTCTGCCTGAGCTGCCTGGCGCCCCGAGTTCTCCTAGGGGGCTGGTTGGGGGAAAGCGTCTAGCCACGTGATTGTCGATGGGGTGATTCTTTGTCCAGAATCAGCTCCGGGACAGACAGGGGCATTCAGGCCGGCGCGGAGCAGAGCAGGTCCATTCCTGCAGGCTGCTCGGGGCTCACTGCAGATCTGTCATCTGGCCTTGAGGTGCCTTCCCCCCCCTCCCCCCTCTGCAGAATTTCGGACAATTTGGTTTAAAAAAGCACAAATGCGAGACCATCTTTGCTCCGGGGTCACTAATGATGACCTCATTTATTCACCTGGAAGTATGCTGGGGAACAGAAGCTGTTCCCGCCAAGAATTGCAGCCGTCACCCCTCGAAAGTGTAGGTGACTTAGCTGTGGGCCCAGGAAGTAGGCTGTGTCTCAGGACTTTGGTCCCAGGCGCCGAGGGGCTGTGGTGTCTGTGTCAGGCGACCTGGCGTTGTTCCATCCCGCTCGGATCAATGAGGACCCCCTGGGAGGTCAGCTCAGAGCGGCCCATGCGCAGAGGGGCGGCCAGAGGGCCTCGGGGGGCCGGGGCTCAGGCTCGTGTCCCCGGGCTGGTTGGGGTCTAGCGAGGATTCCTGAAACACTAAAATACCGATAGAAAGGAGCGGAACTTCCCAGCTGTTTTGGCTTCAAGACCACACGAACGCTAACAGTGCCTTTTATGAGCAACTCAGAAATGTAAGCAGATGCTGGACTAGAGCGAGCTCGGGGAATGTGAGCTAAGCCAAGGTTTCCGGAATCCTCCAGCGAGCCAGAAAACCCCACAAACACCTGACCCAGAACACCGGCACTGGTGTGAAGGCGGGGTTTCTAGGTCTGCCTGGTGGCCGCCCCGGAGTCCCCTGACCTGCTGGCTGAGGGTGCCTGTCGCAGGCCTTGCTCCCGGCCCGCTGAGCCGCCCCTAGGTCAGAGGCTCGGACGTGCGCACGTTTGATGGATTCCCAGGCGTCCTGACACACCACACATGGAAAACCCCTCCGACGGGGGCCCCAGGTCGGGGTCTATTGCTCCTGGAGGAGTGCCCCGAGCACGGTGGCCTAGGACACCACAGGAAGTAGGGTCTCCTGGTCTCCAAGCGCCAGGAGTTCGGGAGCGCCGTGGTTCTGGCTCCAAGATGGTGCCCGCGAGCTGCTGGCGGCGGAGGCCTCTCCCCTGCGGCTTGGGTGTCCTCTCCAGAGCCAGCCATCCCCAGGGTGACGAAGTGAAAGCAGGGATGCATGCTGCGCTCTAAGGCAGTGAAGTGACACGGTGACCTGGGGTCACCCAGGTCAGCCCCGTGCATGCCCAAGGGCATGAGTACCAGGACGTGGGGCCACCAACTTCGGTAAAACACGAGTCAGGGAAGGAACATCTGGGACACGGTGCTGTTCGCAGCAGAGGCACCGATGTGGGGTGACCGGGAGCCCCCGGGGGGCAGGTCTGCCCTGCTCCCCCCAGGAACTCTGTGCTTGCAGGTCTGAAGGGATTCTTCGGGGAGAAAGGAACGGTGGGTGAAGTCGGCTTCCCGGGGATCACAGGCACGCCAGGCGTCCAAGGCCCCCCTGGACGGAAAGGGCAGGCAGGTAGGATCTCGTGCCCCCACCCCCACGGCTGGGCCTCCAGACCTCGGTCGGGAGCCCAGAGCAGAGGCAGCCGGTGTGCCTGCGCCCTAGCCTGCCGCGTCACACTGCGCCCCAGGGAGCTGGCTCTTGGGTGTCGCCCGTGACCCCGCTCTGCCTTAGGACCAAACTCGCGGAGGGGACCGGGTGGCCGGCCACGGGACGCGCACAGGAACAGACGCCCGAGTTGCCGCGGCCCGGCGCCCATCCCCCCGTGAACCTGGGCTGCATCCGGTCACAGCACCCCTTTTGTGCACTCGAATACGCAGAAACGCTCTTGTGGATCCTGAGTTGGCTTAGAAAGCAGACGGGACTACTTTCTGCTTTTTTCTTCTTGCTGCTTTTGCTTTGTTTTGCCTTGCTTTGCATGGGACCTGGGCACCCTGAGGCTAATCCTCTGGGGTCTCTGGGCTCCCTCAGACCCCCACGCGGACGGCGGGGCAACACCGGGAGAAGGCAGGCTGCTCCTGCTGCCCGCCCCGAACCTGGACGTGAAGGCTCCTTCCTTCCCACAAAGCCCCTCCTCCTCCAGGCAGGAACCGAGCGGCAGGCCTGCAAGGCCTTGGGGTTCTCAGGGTTCCAGTCCCGCTTAAGGGTGTGTCTGTCCTCCCAGGCTTCCCGGGACTGACGGGGCTCCAGGGGCCGCAGGGAGAGCCCGGGCGGGCAGGAGCGCCCGGTGACAAAGGAGACTACGGCTGGCCGGGGACCCCAGGCTCACCAGGTGAGAGCGAGCCTCCCCCTGCGGACACGAGCACCCGGCGCCGCTCAGAGCCGGGCCTGCAGGCGGGAGAGGCCCTGCGACACTGGGACCCAGGTTGGCCTCTGATCGGCACACGGCAGTGCCGAGGCGGGACAGAGGGACGGAGGCCAGTGTCCCCGCTGTCCTGTCCAGGGCCTCCGGCTGCAGCTCAGCGGGAGCTGCGGGGTTACCCAGAATTAAGGGGCCTCCCCCACCCACACTCACTGCCCCACGCCCCAGGAAGAATTGCGCCTGTTTGCCACCAGCCTCCCGGGTCCTACTTAGAAAAGTTTATGCCCCGGACTCCGGAGGGAACGGAATAATGCCAGGGTCTTGGTTCCAAGCACAGTGTTTACGAACCAAACACACACAGTGACGCAAGCATCTGTAGGAGAAACACACACTCCACGCAGCTCCGTCACGGCTGTAAGGAGCCTGCGAAGAGATTCCGTGAGAACGGTCGTTAGTTAAAGGGTCCCGCTATGCAGCACCGCCTGCAGCGTGCCGGGTGGCTCGGGGAGTCGCACGGACGACTCTGACAGCAAACCGGACGAGGTGTGAGTCACTTTAAGCGTTTCTCTGCGCTCCGGGCACGGGGTAACTGTGAGTGGCACCCACACAGGTTTCCCAGGCATCCGAGGCATCAGCGGACTACACGGCTTGCCGGGCACCAAAGGCTTAACGGGATCCCCAGGTACCTGGTCCTGCCCCCATCACATGACCACTCCCAGGGGTGGGGGGAGGGGCTCCTGGGGGGTGCATTCTGGACCCGGAGGCTCAGGGAGCAGCATGGCCCCGTGGGGGCCGTGTGGTCATCCGGAGGCCACACAGGCTCCCCAGCGGTTCTGCAGATGGAGAATGGGTTCAACCACAATGACATCCAGGACACGTAGGCCACGCGGCCAGCTGGCATCTCCACGGCCGAGCCCTGGCTTCCTGTCCCCAAGTGTCCGTGCACAGGGTCACGGGCGTTTCTCTCTGAAGAGCAGCCTGGAGTGGCCGAGCAGCTAACATGGCACTGTGTTAACCCTGCCGCAGGTGTGGACGCCCGCGGCGACCCCGGCCTCCCCGGTCCTGCCGGGGACAGGGGCGACCCAGGAGAGGCCAACATCCGCCCAGGCCCTATCGGAGCCCCAGGACAGAAAGGAGAGCGAGGAGATCCAGGTGAGGCCACGAACCGGCCACGGGCACCAGACCCAGGGTGTCTGTGAGTCTGAGAGATGGACACAGAGAGGTCTCTAGAAAGTGCAGAGAATTTCTCACTGCAGAGCCACTCGGCCAGCCCTCCTCCCTGGGGTTCGTTACAACCACCCTCCCTGGTGGGAAGGAAGTGCTCCCACCTCGAGGGACCATGCTCCCTGCCGGGTCCCCTGGGCGCCTACACGGTGCTCACCCATCACGACCTCTCCATGTCGGACGGACACATAAATACCAGCGTTCCCATCCCTGCGGGCAGGCCTGGCCTGTGCTAGGAGCCAGACAGGGCACAGCATCTGGGAAGACAGGCTCCAGCCCAGCCTGAGGTGGGAAACGTTTCCAGACGGAGGTGGGATCAGTATCCAGGGACAGAGTGTGTTGGAAGTGTTACAGTTCCGTTGAGGGTTTGCTTGCTGACGGTCGTGGCCCCCAGCACGCCCCGCCTGCCCGCATTTTGTCCACAGCGGAGCCTTGAGCCAGGGCGGCACTATTGGTGCCCGTCACACGGTGGCCCAGGGCATGCGTGGGTCAGGGTAACCTTGTAAGCTAGAGCCAGAGACCCCACAGGGAGTCAGCCCCCAAGGAAGGCGGCGACTCCATCCCCACAGACGGCATACAGCCCACTTCGCCTGATTCTCCAAGGTCTGTCACCGCCCCTCTTCCCTCCCAAGTAGCTGGACTCCAGAATTCCCTGACACTTGCAGCATTGATCTGAGGGCAAGAGGGTGAGGGAGGGCCCAGCCGCCTGGGGCCTTACTGTGAGCCCTGAGAGACTTTGTGGTGCTCACGCAGCCCCAGCCGCGGTATGTGGACCAGCACGTCCCCGCCCAGGGGTGGGGATCTAGGGTCAGTCCGTCAGCACAAGCCTCCTTAGAGCCCCCAGTGGAGCTGACTGTGCCTGTGACTTGGAAGTCAGAGGCCTGCATGTGTGCCCTTGTCCTGCCTCTCACTTGGTGTGACCTCAGACATGGTTCTGTTTATAAGGTGGAGGTGGAAACACACCTTCCGGGCATCGAGCGGGCACCGTGGGATGACACCGGCCAGGCTCCTGCACCTGGAAGACCAGGCTGGCTTCTCTAAAGGGCCCCCAGGTGGCATTTTTCAGAGTCCCACTCGGGGCTGCCCTCTGATGGGGGCCGGGGAAGGCAGCCCCAGGACGTGCAGGGGAGGCCCAGCCCAGGGGCGGAGGGAAGCGAGCGGCGCCGACAGTGCTCCTGGAGAGTGCTCCCAGGACACCGGCTAGTGCGCTCCTGACACGTGCCAATGTCTGATGCGCACGGCACGCTGCTCGGGCTCAGAAACTGGCAGTGAGAGATGGATTAGTTTCCAGCAGGGCAGAGTCACCTCTCTGGTGCCCGTTTACGCCTCGGCGCAGTGCCCGCCGATCTGACGGGCAGATGCGGGGCCGGGCTCCCCAGAGCCCCTGGTCACGCACTCATCAGCCGATCTCCACGGAGCCTTGCTCTAAGTGTGTTTCTGTTGAAAGACACCTTATTTGACGTGTGTTGGTGACATGCTGACACAGACCACACGGCCATCAGCTCTGTCTCTTGCCCGAAGGAAGTCCCTCTGACGCGCGTGTCCTCTGTGAGCCCGCCCTGAGCAGAGGAATGCCAGACAGGACTTCAGCATGACCCGGGACGGACAGGGACAGTTGAACAGCGAAATCACCAATAAATAGTACAAAAGCGTAAAAACCACAGCACTAACTAGACAGACACAGAAAGGGTCGTGGTTGACCCTCGGAGCTGAAACAGGGCATCAGTGAGGACGCAGATGTCTCCCTCCTCTGCGTGTCCAGGCGGGATGCCAGCGCTGCCCTGCATCCCCAGTAAACCCCGCAAGCACGTAGATTGGCAGGTGCAGGATCCGAGAGCCGTGAGGTCGGCCGTGCGAAGCTGGGACCAGGCTACCAAACGGGGAGGGGGTGTCAGGGCGGACCGAGAGCATCCACGGGCTTCAGAAGGAACCTTCGGTCCCAACACAAGCACCAGCCACACCCAGAACCTTCGGTCCCAACACAAGCGCTAGTGAGCAACAGAGCCAACCTCCCAGGCCGAGAGGCCGTCCACAAGTACCACAGCCACCCGGGCTGAGCACGGCACGTAGGACCCTCGGGGCAGCAGGAGGAGCTGGCAGCTTCCCGGCGCGGGCAGTATGGCAGGGCCCGCCTCCCCTCGCCCCTCTCCTCCAAGGCTCTGCTCCTGGACAGGAGGGGAAACGAGAGATTGGGAAGTTGGATGCTGACACCAAAACTGACTTCTGCTTCTCTCCGAAGGGGAACGAGGCCCCACCGGGAACCCAGGACTGCAGGGATTCCCAGGCATCAGCCCGCCTTCCAACATCTCCGGGTCACCCGGTGACAGAGGGGCACCAGGCATATTCGGCCCAGAAGGTGAGCAGGACCCCACCTCTGCACGTTGTGATCTCTGGGGCAGGAGCCGGCGGCAACCGGGTGACCTTAGGGATGGAACAGACTCTCATTTCCACCTCGAGGGACATTGTGCCAAAGGGGATGAGCCACACACGCACTGAGCAGCGTGTGATGCCGCCTGTCACGAGTCCCCAGAGCAGCAGATGTGTGGCTGGGAGGGAGGGTGGGGGCTGGGGGGTGGCGGAGAGTCGCAGGTGGGTGGGGGCAGAGCCTCGCTTCGGGAGGATGAGAAGGTCTGAGGTGGAGGAACCCCACACTTGGAAATGGTTAAAATGGGGACACCGTGGGGCTCAGTCGGTTCAGAGGCCGACTTCAGCTCAGGTCATGATCTCACCATTTGTGGGTTCCAGCCCCATGTCGGGCTCTGTGCTCAGAGCCTGGAGCCTGCTTCGGACTCTCTCTCTCTCTCTCTCTCTCTCTCTCTCTCTCTCTCTCTCTCTCTCTCTCTCTCTTTCTCTCTCTCTGTCTCTCTCTCTCTGCCCCTCCCCCATTCATACTTTTTCTCTCTCCTCTCTCTCTCTGTCTCAAAAATAAACACTAAAATATTTCATTAAAAGAAACGGTTAAAATGGTAAGGTTTGTGTCGTGTATGTTCTACCACAATAAGGAAAAGTCGCCCGGTGTCAGATTTGCCACAGATGCCCCCCGACAGGTAACCGGGCATCTGGCCCCGGGCCCATCCGGCACCGCGTGCCGGCGCGGTGTGGCCGTGCCCACGCCCTCCTCCTGTGTGACTTCTTTCTGGTGACGTGTGTCGACAGGTTATCGAGGGCCCCCAGGACCCCCTGGGCCTGCTGCCATCCCCGGAAGGAAAGGAGACGAAGGGAACCCAGGAGCCCCAGGAAACCTGGGGACCAAAGGATGGGGCGGGGACCCCGGGCCCCAGGGCCAGCCTGGCGTGTTCGGGCTCCCGGGAGAAAAAGGTAACGGAGCCCACAGTGGGGAGGGCTCCTCCTGTGGCGGGGCTGGCAGCACGGTGTGGGGGGGCCTGGCAGCACGGTGTGGGGGCGCTGGCGGTATCAGTGGGGGTGGGGCTGGCGCCTCCACACAGAGGTGCGAGTCCTCCGTGTCCACTTGTCTTGCAGGACCCAGAGGGGAGCCAGGACTCATGGGAAACACAGGAGCCCCCGGGAGCATGGGTGACCCAGGCCCCAAGGGGCCCAAAGGAGACCGAGGACTCCCAGGTGAGTGGGCCTCGCGCCTCGGCTGGCGGCCCCCCCAGGACTGGGCTTCAGGACCATCCCTGCCCCTCCCTCTGGGGGACCGCTGAGGCCACCCTCTGAAGCACCAGGCTGGGACCTGCCTTGACTCCCGCCCGTGGGGGACTGACGGCCCCCCCGCGGGCTACTCTGGGCAGCAGGGCAGCTCCCGGAGACACCAGGACTGGTTTCAACGGATGAGAAACAGGACACAGATCACGGAAGAAAGCCCTGTGTCAGCTCACCTTTCTTTGCCCTTTCCAGGTGCCCCCGGCTCTGTGGGGTCCCCAGGGATTGCGGGGATCCCCCAGAAGGTCACCACCCACCGAGGGCCAGTGGGCCCTTATGGCAGGAGAGGCCCTCCAGGGGCCCAGGGGGAGATGGGGCCGCAGGGCCCTCCGGGAGAGCCAGGTGGGTGCCTTTCTCCCGCCACCTCGGCTCCGGCTTCCTCCCCGAAGCCTTTGCTGAGCGGCAGCGACACCGGGCACGGTCCCGCCGTCTGTGGTGCTCACGCTCGTCTCGTGGCCGTGCAGGTTTCCGTGGGACTCCCGGGAAGGCAGGGCCCCAGGGAAGAGGCGGCGTGTCTGCCGTTCCCGGATTCCGAGGCGACCAGGGGCCCATGGGACAGCAGGGCCCCATCGGCCAGGAAGGTGAGTGACGAGTGACGCACAGAACAGGGGCACCGGGCAGGGCCATCCTTCCTGGTCCGCTGACGGCCTGACCAACGTCCTGTGGTCGGTGGGGAGAGAGAAACCGGCACCAGGACGAGCAGACAGAGGCTGTCCCTCCACCGCCGGGGGCCGGGAGCGCTGGTGACACCAGCTGCCCACTCCCCAGACAGGCCCCCTTGCGCTGACACATCCGCGGGTGGCTCAGAGGAGCCAATCAGCTTACTCTGAGAAATGGGTTTTGCAAAGATCCCAAAGGTCCGGGACAGTAAGCCGGAGGAGACCCAGACGCTACCAGGAGCCCCGTAAAGTCTGTGTTGCCAATTTCTTTAAACAATCCGCATGGGCATGCGGCAGGGCGGGCCGGAAATACCCGCGGTTTGTGCACAAAGACCTAGACCAGCCTGGACAGCCGGGCCCAGTGTCCGAGGGCCGTCTTGTTGGAGGCAGAGTGGCCGTTCCGCCAGAGCCCCGGGTGGGCGTGGTGGGAGGCAGACCTCTGACGTGGGGACGCGCACGTGCACAGTGGGCCGCCTGTCCCCAGAGTGCCCAGCCGGGGGTGGGGGGGAGCCGGTGGGGCAGAAGGGCACATGGTCTGCAGGGGTGCTGGGCTGCAGTCCTCCGGGCCCTTCCAACTGGCTCTACACCAGCCCCTTGCTCAGGACCCCAAGGGGCAGGGCCAGCGCGGGCCAGGCTTCGGGCAGAACGCGGCAGCAGCCGCAAAGCTGAGGCCCAGGCAGCAGCTGAAAGGCGGCCGCTTCCTCCCGGGTTCTAGGGGCGCCAGGCCGCCCAGGGAG
The DNA here is from genome assembly GCF_006229205.1 of Suricata suricatta. Taxonomy (NCBI): domain Eukaryota; kingdom Metazoa; phylum Chordata; class Mammalia; order Carnivora; family Herpestidae; genus Suricata; species Suricata suricatta. Next base: position 2,318,357 of record NC_043703.1, on the reverse strand, counting down.
CCCCGGCCTGCCCGGCATGCCTGGCCGCAGCGCCAGCATCGGCTACCTCCTGGTGAAGCACAGCCAGACGGACCAGGAGCCCATGTGCCCTGTGGGCATGACCAAGCTGTGGAGCGGGTACAGCCTGCTGTACTTCGAGGGCCAGGAGAAGGCGCACAACCAGGACCTGGGTAGGTACCGCCCCGCCCCTGCCCCGCCGGCAGCCGCCACCAGGTCCATGCACGCTGTGGGCTTCCCGAGCTCCGCCCGCCCAGCGCACTGGGCCCGTGCACATCCAGGGGCTTCCAGAACAGATTAAACGGCCTTTGACCTCTAGTGCTCGGGTCGGGACCCCGGAGGCCATGGCCTCAGGGTCAGGGGTCCCTAAAGCCCCCAGGAGAAGAGATATGGATCAGTGGCCCAAAGGACTTACAAGCGCACAGAAAACACAGCAAGTGACCAGTGAGGGGACGCTCGGGTGCCTCAGGCTGCGGGGCTGGGCAGTATCTGGTGGGGACAGTGACAGGGAGTCTGTCAAGCCCAACCCTGATGCTCTGTGTGCGCTCCTGTCTATGTGCTCCGCTTCCAAAATACATTGAACAGAACAGAAAATGGGGCAAACGTAAACAGGGGCCGGCAGGGCAGGGGCAGGGCCCAGGGCTGCGCACTGGGCGGGCCTGGCGGCCGGTGCCCCACAGTCATCATCAAGCTCGGTGGGCAGCTGACGTGGGCAGGGCAGACGGTGCCTTGAGCCCGTTCTCTCTGCCACGAGGTGAAGGCAGGGTTTGTACCCAGGAGCAGGGAGGTATTTGGGGCTCACACGGCCGGAGCTGCTTCTGGGATGGGCCTTCGGGTGCAGGACGCCAGGCCCTCGTCTTGGGTCCCTCGGGGATTTCTCGGGGCTGGACTCTAAGGCCCCCCCGACAACAGAGGCCTCAGCCAGGTTCTAGGTCATGAAGACCCCACTCCATCCAGGGGTGAGCACGAAAACTTCTAGAAGGACAGGGCTGAAACGGCAGGGTGTCTGCTCCAGAAAAAGAAAAGGAATAGGACCCCCCCCCCCACCCGGGCGTGAGCCTGAGCCCCCTCGGTGGGGGGGGCGGGCCCCTGGTGGGGGGGGCGGGCCGTGTGCCCAAGCGCGCTTTGCTGTGACCTCGCCCCACAGGGCTGGCGGGCTCCTGCCTGGCCCGGTTCAGCACCATGCCCTTCCTGTACTGCAACCCGGGAGACGTGTGCTACTACGCCAGCCGCAACGACAAGTCCTACTGGCTGTCCACCACGGCCCCGCTGCCCATGATGCCCGTGGCCGAGGACGAGATCAAGCCCTACATCAGCCGCTGCTCCGTGTGCGAGGCCCCCGCCGTGGCCATCGCGGTCCACAGCCAGGACGTGTCCATCCCGCACTGCCCCGCCGGGTGGCGGAGCCTGTGGATTGGATATTCCTTCCTCATGGTACGTGCACCTGCCCGCACGCTCTCTGAGCGGAGAGCCCCGTGGAAGTCTAGCTGCTGTCCCCAGCCACGCCCTGCCTTTGTAAGAATAATGACACAGCACAGCGGTTCAGGTTGAGCACTTTATTCCCACCTTACCAACCTCACCTGAACCCATGTTGACTTTAGTTTTCCTTTAAAAAAATAAAAAACCCGCCGTTCACATGTTGGCATCCGTCCTGCGGGTGAACACCCTTGGTTCTTGGAGTAGATGACGTGGGAGACAGTGTTTCCCCAAGACGGGTCAGGCGCGGGTGCGGGTTGTCACTCTGCGCGGGGCTTCACTGAAGCACAAACGGTAGCGGGGGCTGGCGTCTCTGCCCCCCCACCCAGCCAGCCTGCCTCGCGCCTGGTGGCCATCCCCCCCCCACCCCCCAGCGGTAAAGAGCGTGTGGCAGGCGGTCTGCATTCGGACAGATGACCTCCGGGCGGTGTTCCGGTCGTGGGGGGCGGGGGGAGGGGGACAGTGCATCACAGAGCCCGCCCCTCCCCCCGCGGGCGCGCTCACGCCGCCCCGTCTCCCTCTGCGCAGCACACGGCGGCGGGCGACGAGGGCGGCGGCCAGTCGCTGGTGTCGCCGGGCAGCTGCCTGGAGGACTTCCGCGCGACGCCCTTCATCGAGTGCAACGGGGGCCGCGGCACCTGCCACTACTACGCCAACAAGTACAGCTTCTGGCTCACCACCATCCCCGAGCGGAGCTTCCAGGGCTCGCCGTCCGCCGACACGCTCAAGGCGGGGCTCATCCGCACGCACATCAGCCGCTGCCAGGTGTGCATGAAGAACCTGTGAGCCCGCACCCCGGGGCCACCTTGGTGCTCGTCTTAACTCCTTACCTCACACGCCGCCCCCAACGCGGGCTCGTGCCTCGCCACCCCAGTGGGAAGGCCCCCACGGAACTGAGCCCCGGCCCGTTGGCCGCAGGTGCCCCCGCCGCAGCGCCCCCTGCAGGCCCCCCGCGGTAGGTGTAGCTCGCCTCCCCTCGCTGCCCGTATGCGCCTGCAGACCCCCTAACCCACTTCATGGGGCGGTGTAGACGAGCGAAGCCATGCACCCAAGGGCCCCTGCGCACACCCGTGTGGTTCCCACCTGCGGGTCGCGGGCCTCGGTGCCGGCAGCTCTGCTTCCTCCCGGAGACCGGGATGTGCCTCTTAACCCCCTCAGGAAGGCCGTGCCTTTTCGGACCTGGATGGTCCCACATTAGCTCTTTTCTGTCCCCCTGCCGCGTCCTCATGGACCTTCGGGAGACCTCTTGGCCACCTGCTGTCAGCCACGCCACGTGGCCGCACACTGTAGGGTCAGCAGGGAGGCGTGCGCTGCCCCAGGTGGCCCCAGGGACTCACCCTCCGCTCTCGAGGACCCCTACTCCTCTGACTTATCTCACCCCTGTAACAAACACAATAAACGTTGGTTTTGAGCTTTTAACGCCCACGGTGTCATGGCCTCCATTCTCCTGCGTCCGAGCGCACAGCTTGACGGCTCGAACTGCAGGCACAGGGCCTGCGTGAGCCTGGCGCCCGCCACACCCCTGCCGCGTGTCAGCCGATGGGACCTCGGGTCTGCGGTGCGGCTTGTCGGGGAGGGGTGTGTGTTTGCAGTGTGTCAGGGCCCACGGGAGACGCCCCAGCCAGCCCTGACGGGGCCCAGGAGCGCGGGCCCTCCACACACACCCTCCCCGCATCGCCACTTAGTTCTGACCCAACGGCCCAGATCGGAGCTCCGTATTTCCAGGAGGCTCCGGAGGCGCGTTCTGGCCTCAGCGTCTCAGGACCTGCCTGACCGCTGGGAGCCCAGCTCGGAGCTTATCTCCAGCCTTAAACATGCAATCTCGGGGCGCCGGGGGCTCAGCCGGTTAAGAGTCCATCCGACTTCGGCTCAGGTCATGATCTCACCGTTTGTAAGTTCGAGCCCTGCCTCAGGGCCTCTGTGCCGACGGCTCAGAGCCTGGAGCCTGCCTGGGGCTCTCTGGCTCGCGCTCTCTGCCCCTCCCCCACTCACATGCACTCTCTCAAAAATAAATTTTTAAAAAGTTAAAATGCAGTCTCACATTGGGGCACTTGGGTGGCTCAGTCAGCTATGGGTCAGACTCTTGGTGTCCGCTCAGGTCATGATCTCCCAGTTCTGTGAGTTCAAGCCCCACGTCAGGCCCTGCGTGACTGTGCGGAGCCGCTTGGGATTATCTCCCTCTCTCTCTGCCCCTCTGCTGCTCACACTGTCTCTCTCAAAAACAAACTTAAAAAAAATATATTTAAAAATGCAATCTCCTATTAAGCTTTTAAAAAAGACTTTATTTTTTAAGGAATCTCCACCCCAAACTCCCGACTCTGAGATCAAGAGTCACGTGCTCTTCCAACTGAGCCAGCCGGGCGCCCGTCATGTTAAACTTTCCGGGGACGACTGGGCGGCTCAGTCGGTTGAGTGTCCCACTTTGGCTCAGGTCATGAACTCGCGGTTCGTGGGTTCGAGCCCCGCATTGGGCTCTACTGACAGCTCAGAGCCTGGAGCCTGTCTTCAGATTCTGTGTCTCCCTCTCTCTGACCCTCCCCAGCTCACTCTGTCTCTCTGTCTCTCTCTCTCTCTCTCTCTCAAAAATAAAATTTAAAAAACTTTCCTAAGAACAGTTTCCATGACACTCGAGCATCCCACATGATACCGTCATCCCCAGTACATGAGTGACCGCCCTGACGTGCACTGCCCCCCAGAAGCTGACCGGGGCCAGGACTCGCCCAGGAGGGTCACCTGGGGACACGAGTCCCAATCAGGGCACGGAGGGGGCCTGCCAGGTCCTGAGGGCGTTCCCACCACGGACCGCTGACGGCTCAGGCTGGCAGGAACCCGCGAGGAAGTCCACACAGGGGCCTCGGGCTGCGCAGCCCAGGCGGGGAGAAGGGACGCCCCCTCCGCCAGCTCTCGGCACGGGCGTCACGGGCTGCGGCCCACCGCTGGGTCCCTGGCTCTCCGGTGTGCGCCGGGCAGAGCGGCAGCCCCTGTAGACGTGGCACGTGGCGGAGACGCAGCAGAACTGACACTGGCAAGCATACTACACCTGCTACACCTGCTGGCAGGCGGTTTCCATGGCAACAGTCCGAGCACCTCCCCCCACCCCCTCCTGCACAGGGGACATGAGGCTGTGAGGCCAGGGCTTGAAAGCCGCCCAGCACAGCGCCCCCTGTGGGACTCGGAGGCAGAGGTTACCCCAGACTCCTGTCCCCATGATCAAGGGGCGGCCACGAATCACGCCACAGTCCCCAAATCCCTGCTGGACTTGGCTTAGGGGTGATGGCGGGATGGACGGGCTCCGGGCACCTGCATCCTCCCTCATGGGACCACCCCC
>NC_043703.1:2310285-2313456 GCF_006229205.1 Suricata suricatta | reverse complement strand
ATGCGCTCGGCGGCCGGCACGTCCTTCTCGTCCAGCATCTTGTACTTGAGGATCTTCTTGTACAAGGCCACCGCCTCCTCCGGCCGCACCTGCCGGGGCGCCTGGGGCGCTCTGCCGCCGCCCCCCGCCGCCCCGGGAGCCTGCCCGTGCTCCAGGCTCTCTGCGGCCGGCCCCTCCACGAGGTCCACCTTGTTCCCCACGATGGCGAAGAGGCAGTCGGTGCTGGCCGTGTCCGTCAGGCCCAGGAACCGGTCCTCCAGCTGCAGCAGGCTCTGCGGGTGGCTGACGTCGTAGGTGAGGATGACCGCGGTGGCCCCGCGGCAGTACATGGAGCCCAGGCCGTGGAACTGCTCCCGCCCTGGCCGGGAAGAGGGGGAGAAAGAGGTGGGTTATCTCTCATCCAGGGTCGGCACCCCCAGAGCGGCCCGGGCACCGGACCCCGGATGCCGGTGTGGCTAGAGCTAGGCCTGACGGAGGCCCCTGGGTGCACAAAGGCGGAGCGTCCCAGGCCCTCGAGGCCCGAGGGCAGCACCCTCCGCTCTGGGAGGCTTCATGACAGCAGTCGCACCTGCCATACGGGAAGCCTGGTTTCCAGGCCAACCTCTAACCTCTGAGCTGTACTGCATGCAGTTTCTTTTAAGTTTGTTTATTTTGAGACAGAGACGGGGTGAGCAGGGAAGGGGCAGAGAGAGAGGGACAGAGACTGAGACTCCCAAAGCAGGCTCCACGCTGTCAGCGCAGACCCCGGTGGCGGGGCTCGAACTCACAAACCGTGAGATCATGACCTGAGCCGAAATCAAGAGCCAGGTGCTTAAGCTACTGAGCCCCCAGGCGCCTCCACCTGCCTTTAAATCCAGTGTTCAGGGAAAGGGGCTCAGACTACTTGGTAGAAAGGGGTCCCCGGCCAAAAAAGAAATGAACTTTAGGCCTGGGGGGCTCAGAGGCACAAGCTCAAGGCGTGTTGTTACCTACACACAAACATATTTATGTAACACGTGTCCTCCACCAATAAAGCACTGTTTTCACCCAGCTGCGTGACCAAAGACACACGAACAGTTTCCACCACAGTCATTCCAAAATGGCCCTGACGCAGGCGGATTGCACCGTCCGCGCTGGGGTCCGGCTGGAGGGCAGCCTGCTGAGAAAGACGGGAACCTGCACATGACAGCTGACGTCCCCTCACACAGAGCCTTACCCAAAGCCAGGGCTCCCCGCGCGTCCCCCCAGTGACGGAGGGGAGGGCGGAGAAGGTGCTGCCGGGGTCAGGTCTGGCAGGGGCCGGAGGGATGCGTCCTGCCCGGCGGAGATGCTGAAGGTCAAGGTGATGTGGCAGCAAGCAAAGTTCCGAGGCCCACCTGCTGGCCAGCGGCGCGCACTCTGGGATCCAGGCCCGCAGAACCGCGCTCCGGGCCATGAGCAGCCCTGACACAGATCAGCTCATCACGAGTCCACGTGAAATGACGCTGCTCGCGGACAGGCAGAAGCTCAGCTGTGCTGCCCTGATGCCTCTGGACACGCCCCCCAGGAGACAATGATCAAGGCGTCCTTAACGACCAGTTTTAAAACTGGCAACAGCAGGCACTAGTTAAGAAAAGGAAGAGAGGCACCTGGGTGCCCCAGTCGGTTAAGTGTCTGACTTTAGCTCATGTCGCGTCCTGCCCCGGCCGCTCCGGCCCAAGGGGCGGTGAATCCTCGCGGGTTCTTGATCCTGAGGGAGGGGGAGAAAGGGCAGGAAAGGGCGCACAGACAAGCGATTTCTGATCGAGCCTCTTCTGTCTATTAAGAAAAAAATTCACTCTTATATAGGATTTGGGGCGGGGAACTGACCCAGGTTGGTTGCCAGGTAACAGAGTCAAATGAATATTAGAGAAAGGGGAAAACCGGAACTGAAACTCCGGACACAGCATCAAAGAAGCGCCCAGATTAGCGCTGCATAAACCAAAATGCGGTTTGATCTTTTGTTCACCTTGGCTTTTTTCGTCTGGCTCAGTGGGACAGTCTCCGAAATCCTGGACCAGGAAATGCACTCTCCAGCCTCCAGATGTAAATCTTGTTTTCTGGTCGCTCCCTGGAGAGCGATATCTCCTTGCCTGAGGCGGCCAAAATGCCGCGGCTCCCAACAAGCTCAGGTCATGATCTCATGGTCCGTGAGTTCAGGCCCCACGTTGAGCTCTGTGCTGACAGCTCAGAGCCTGGAGCCTGCTTTGGATCCTCTGTCTGTCTCCTTCTGCCCCTCCCCTGCTCATTCTCGGTCTCTCTCTCAAAAATAAACATTTAAAAAATTTATAAACGAAGAAAAAAAAAGAAATGCTTCCCTGCCATCACCACCAACTAGGACTTTCCTTTCAGACACAATCTCATCTAGAGTGATTGGGCATCACGAGTTTTTCCAACAGGAGAGAGGTGACCAGCGCCCCCACACAAGGCCGATGAGGGGACCGCAAAGGGGCATTCCAGGTACCCCAGGGGACCATCCCCCGGCTGTCACACACATCACTGGGGACAGACCAGGTACCCCGGGGGGACGGTCCCCCGGCTGTCACACACATCACTGGGGACAGAAAGCCACCTGTGTTCAAGCCCATGCTGAAAATAACATTTCCTTTTCAGACAAAAATGTCTGATTTGCCTTTAAAAACACTATGGAAGTAAATAATATGGACACCCCAAGAAAAGCCTCAGGGGCTGAGGAAGTGGGACGTGAAGGCTCCCAAAGGCTAGCGGGAAAGGACAGGAGACGGGCTGCCGCTGCGATCCCACACCCGGCCCGGGGCCGGCGCAGGTGCAGAGCGCGGCGCCCACAACTGGAGTGCATGCCAGTGAGCGCTTTCCGCACCCGAAACCCTGAACTCGGGTTCAGATGGATCCGCAGCGGGCAGGCTGCTGTAGCAGGAGTGCAGCGCCCACACGGGCACGGAACCCAATCCCGTCCAAAGCCGGCGGGAGCCCCGCACCCGACGACGGTGAAGACGGGGTGCCGGGTCACTAAGACTGGGCCTTAGAGACCTGACTGCGCCAGCCGCCCAGGCATGTGAGCCCCAGACTCCAGACGGTTTTCTGGGGGTCCGTGCGCGCAGCTCCCCTAAATGACGGCAAGCACCCACTCCTGGCCCACGCGGGCGCGTGACCCAGCAGTGCGCAAGCTCCCCTCCGGGGTCACCGGGCCGGCTC